>NC_048285.1:815735-923235 GCF_009762535.1 Notolabrus celidotus | reverse complement strand
AACTCCCCAGATCTTAATCCCATTGAGAACTTGTGGTCAATCCTCAAGAGGCGGGTGGACAATCAAAAACCCACAAATTCTGACAAACTCCAAGCATTGATTATGCAAGAATGGACTGCCATCAGTCAGGATTTGGTCCAGAAGTTGATTGACAGCATGCCAGGGAGAGTTGCAGAGGTCTTGAAAAAGAAGGGTCAACACTGCAAATATTGACTTATTGCATGAATTCTGTGTAATTCTCAATAAAAGCTTTTGATACTTATGAAATGCTTCTAATTGTATTTCATTATACCATAGAAACATCTGACAAAAACACCTAAAAACCCTGAAGCAGCAGACTTTGTGTAAATGTAATATTTGTGTCATTCTCAAAACTTTTGGCCATGACTGTAGACCTGCACCGGTCCATGTGTGCATGATACTTGTGTGTGTGTGTGTGTGTGTGTGTGTGTGTGTGTGTGTGTGTGTGTGTGTGTGTGTGTGTGTGTGTGTGTGTGTGTGTGTGTGTGTGTGTGTGTGTGTGTGTGTGTGTGTGTGTGTGTGTGTGTGTGTGTGTGTGTGTGTGTGTGTTTAGACTCACGTCCTTGCCCCTGATCTGCTCCTCCGTCAGCTGCACCTCGATGAGCGGCCTGACGGTGGTGAAAACCTTCCACCACGGCCAGTGTTTGACGCCGCGGTTCTTCTTGATGTTCTTCTGGATGCAGCGGATAGCCAGATCCTGAATCTGTTTCACACACACACACACACACACACACACACACACACAAAGTAGGAACACAAGAATGATTAGTGTGTAATAAACAAACTTATATATCTGTAGCTAAAAGAGAGCTTGATAGTTCTCTACATTTGATGCTCCCTGGACGTTGTGTCCGCTCAGTGAGATCGTAGGGATGGAGGGATGTTTTGAATCTTTGCATTTGTTGCTCAGTTGTCTTGGTTTGGTCTTCAAGATGCAAAACTGAGTTTTTAAAGTAAATAAAGAGCTGTATAATTTGTGCTTTTTAAATCAGAAGGATCTGCTCCATCGCTCTCTAAGCCAGCTGACGGTATTGACAGAAACAGAAGTTTGACCTGGTGAAACCTGAGCCTCTCGTCTCCTGCTGCATCGCTCTGTTCAGGAAGTTGGAGAGTTTAAACCTGTAACTAACCAAAACATGCAGCAGGGATCATGTTGCAGACGTTACAGCCTGTTCACCTGCTGCAGGATGGAGGGATCTGCAGAGACGAGTCCAAATCGTTTGCACTCATCAGTCACTGAAGCACCAGGACATGATTAAAGAAGCTGACATTAAACTCTTTAAACTTAAAGTCTTCTGATATAAAATCATGAACATAGTTTGATTCAGACTCTCAAACTGAACCATGATGGTGTTTCCCTCTAGCTGAGTCTTTCACATTCAGAGGCTTCAGCAGCACTCAGCTGATCTGAGACGTCTCAGATCATCACTGGTCTCCTCCTCTCTGGTGTTTCCAGGCTTCAGTTTGACTGAAGGATGATTCTCTGACACACACTGAATATTTCAGCACGTTAAAGTTCACTTCCTGATCTGCAGCTGATCTATGGAGACGTTCATAAACCAGGAGAGGGTGAGACGACTCCTCCACGCCGGAGATAATAAAGGTCCTGATAAACTCTAACAGGATCACTCGGAGTCGGTTTAAGACACACAGGGTTCATCTCTTTCTGCAGATGAAAGCCCGGACTCTCATGAGACAGGAAAGACCTCGGACTGAGACACCTGGGAACTCGACCATTAGCTGGAGAGACAAGAAGACGAGCGAGGGCCGGAGGAGATCAGTGTGACAGGATGAAAGACAGGATCTGCAGGTCTGGACCGTCTCTCTCTCTAATCTTCATCTGAACACTTTCACACACCTCAAGTCAGGTTCTCACGCTCCTCCTGACCCGGACCAGAACACACTCCTGAAACACTAAAGAGGAGCTAAAGGAAGGTTTTTAATCTTCTCAGGTGTGACTGCTTCTCATTAATAATCCTCTAGCCATACAAACTTTGACTGAGGCAGACTATTTAACCACTGCCCTCCTCTGTGAGGTAGTTTGGGTGACTCTTGTGCTCTTTCAATCAGGGGACTTGAATCGACTTATTAAAGACTAATCTCGTTTAAATTTGCCTCATATTAATGTGTTATCAAATAATTATAATTGTTATTTATTTATTTTATTTTATTTTATTTGTATTTATTTATTTATTTTATTTTATTTTTATTTATTTTATTTTATTTGTATTTATTTATTTTATTTTATTTGTATTTATTTATTTTATTTTATTTGTATTTATTTATTTTATTTTATTTGTATTTATTTTATTTAATTTGTATTTATTTATTTTAGACATATTTATTTATCCATTTTTATTTTGTATTGTATTCACGTTCACACTAACGACCCTGTATCAGTGGAAAACTGTTCAAACTTTGATTACAGGGATTATCTCAACTCCTCGATCCTCCGCTCATGTAATCTGACCAATAAGAGATAGTAAAGGTTGTGATATTGATCCACAATAATGTTAACTGTTTGATAGACATCTTTATATACACCTGAGGCTGACTTTTGCACCAGTATAAAGACAAATTACACAACCCTTTCAATAATGAACTCTGATTGATTCAACACAAAGCTAATATTCACTCACCCTTCTGAACCTGAGCAGTTTGAGTTTAGTGTTGCTGCAGCAGAGTCCTCTGTCAGTCCCTGCTCACCTGAACAGTCAGGTATCTCAGGTAATAAGAGAGTCTGTTTGTGGCACCGCAGTAACACGGTAACTCTATATCTGTGTTTACATGGAGCGGGTCAGGGATTAGATCTGTCCCTGACCTTTGACCTCTTATACTTTAAATATAGCCTCATATACAGACCGGATTAATTACAGAGTAAATGGGTGAAATCTAGCTAACAGGTTTGGTTGAGTCTCAGTTTCACTGTAAACAGTGAGTTCCACGGAGGCTTCACACTGATTTTAGCTCTGACCTTCTTCACTGAATGTTCCATTTGTTCTCAGAATTCTAGAACACCTGCTGTTGCTCTCCATACAGACTGGTTCTCCTGCTGACACCTGATTGGTGGATACTACTCAGACTACAGACAGAGACCAGAACCCTTCTCAGACTCAAATCCAGACCCTGAGATCCAGATTCAACATGTCTCTGAATCAGAATCTGTAATTACAGGTTAGTTGTAGCTGAAAGTAAAAAGCTTTGTCAGGTCTGTCCTCAAGAGGAGAAGAAAACTACATCTACAATGTTTGTTTGTTGAATGGAGGTGGGATCCATCATTTCTGATGCTGCGTTCAGGGAAGTCAGGAAATCCAAACGCTGATTGTCTTTAGTGACACAGCATCAAGCAGATTTGTGTCTCAGTGTAAATGTTTGATGTAGAACTGATTGTTAGCTGCTCTTAATGCAGATATCTGTTTATAGAGAGAAAGAAATCCTCCTCAGATTGTGTTCCTCCTGCTGTTGCTCTCCATACAGGCTGTTTTTCCTGCAGAGACTAAAGCCAGCTGACACCTAGTCTAGAGTCTTTGAAACAAGGTTATAGAGATTTTCATGTGACTGATGCAGTTTTTCATTTGTCTCTTGAAGTAAGGTCTTCAAAATGTTTCTCTTTTCAAGGCCCAAAGATTATTGATTTGCAAAATGATTAAAAGCGAAGAAAACACTCACATTAAAGAAGCTGGAACCAAAAAGTCTGACACTCAAAACAGTCAGCAATACATTTTCTATGACCGCTTAATGACTGCAGCTCAGGTGCACACACACTCCTGTCCTTCCCTGCAGACTTCACTGGACTGGTTCTCCCTCCACTGCTGGCCTCCACACGGTTCACACACAGAGACCGTGTGGAGGAATGGTGCAAAAGTCCCGCCTTGAACAAGCGGTGTATACGGGCGCCTTTTTTTCTCCACCACCCTCTACCTGTCCTTGACACCTGGCTCTGTGGAGGCAGCTACAAAGGCCCTGATTTACACACAAACACACTCACATGAAGCAGCAGCAGCCTGAGCCCACCTGCTCCCTGATGCGAGGGTGGAGGTGGGTCAGGGGGGTTCTGTCTTTAGGCTGCTGTTTAATTAGGCTCAGAGTTGGTTGTCTGGTGGAGGAATCCCCATGATTCTCTCTCTCTCTCTCTCTCTCTCTCTCTCTCTCCTCTCTCTCTCTCTCTCTCTCTCTCTCCTCTCTCTCCTCTCTCTCTTCTCTCTCTCCTCTCTCCTCTCTCTCTCTCACACTCTCTCTCTCTCTCTCTCTCCTCTCTCTCTCTCTCACACTCTCTCTCCTCTCTCCTTTCTCTCTCTCTCTCCTCTCTCTCTCTCTCTCTCTCTCTCTCTGTCCTCTCTCCTCTCTCTCTCTCTTCTCTCTCTCTCTCTCTCTCTCTCTCTCCTCTCTCTCTCCTCTCCTCTCTCTCTCCTGAATGTCAAAGAGGCAGAGCCAGCAGAGACAGACTGCACAGCTTCAAAGCTTTCAGCGGATCTCTTCTGTTTGTCTTCTCCTCCTCCTTTCTTCCTCTCTCATCCTCTTCTTCCCTCTCACTTGTTTCCCGGGGCGCTTTGAAGGCCGCTCTCTCTCTCTCTCTCTCTCTCTCCCTCTCTCTCCCCCCGGCAGGGAGGAGGGGAGGAGCTGGAAGGAAACGGGGGAAGTTCCCCAGAGCGGGAAACAGACTGGATGGAGGAACAAACGGATTGATTTTCTGCAGTGTCAATAAAAACAGAGTCAGAGCGAGGTGCCAAGAGGAGATCCTGAGGAAGCTTTAAAACGCCTCCAACACTCTAAGAGGACAAACAGAGACTGTAGAAACATGGACGGAGTCTCCGTGACGTCGCCCGTCTGTTCCTGAAGCTCTGTTTTGAAGCCGATCGTCAGCGGGTGCCATATTGGAAACACTGAACTCAACCTAACTTCTGTGGAGCTAGTGTGAGGTAAAGAGGCGGGCCTTTAGCCTCCTCGCTAACAGCTACAGTGTTCCCGCCTGTGAATCAAGTCAGCCACGCCCTTATTTGGGCAAAACTTGTACGTTTAATATCTTTGAAACTAGTGTGTTATGAAAAGTGTGTGCCGATAAATGACACCTTAACTGTTTTTTGAACCAGGCTGAACATGTTTATGTAAAGATTGTCTCTTTGAATGGGTGTATGTGGTTTTCGTTGTTCCTGCAGCTAGCCTCTAGTGGACGCTCGAGGAACTGCAGTTTTTAGCACTTCTGTAATGGCTTTAATTGTCACGGCCGGAGGTTACCGCTTGGGACAAAACGATCTTTATAATCTGACCTTACAGATAAAGACTAGTGTAGGAGTTTGTATTCCATCAAACTGCATGCTTGAATCTTGATCTGGACAGTAAAGGTGCAAACAAAAGTAGTTGTACGTGAATTTCATTGCTGAGATTTGACAGGTGACGTCATCTTTCATGTTTTCATGACCTGCTGAGGAGTGAGCCATGTGCATCCTTACGATCTCTGCTGAGAGCTGCACATGCAAGACAGCGACCAGGAGGGGGCAGGTAAACAGAACAGCATCATGGCGGCGGCTGCTAAAGTTTATTGTGTTTTTAACCTCTCTGTAAAGTGTCCTTGAGTGCTTAGAAAGGCACTTTTAAATCAAATGTATTATTATTATTATTATTATTATTATTATTATTATTATTATTATTATGATTATTATTATTATTATGATTATTATTATTATGATTATTATTATGATTATTATTATGATTATTATGATTATTATTATGATTATGATTATTATTATTATGATTATTATTATGATTATGATTATTATTATTATGATTATTATGATGATTATTATGATGATGATTATTATTATTATTATGATTATTATGATTATTATGATGATTATTATGATGATGATTATTATTATTATTATGATGATTATTATTATGATTATGATGATGATGATGATTATTATTATTATTATTATTATTATTATTATTATTGTGATTATTATTATGATTATGATTATTATGATTATTATTATTATTATGATGATGATTATTATTATTATTATTATGATTATTATTATGATGATGATGATTATTATTATTATTATTATTATTATTATTATTATTATTATTATTATTGTGATTATTATTATGATTATGATTATTATGATTATTATTATTATTATGATGATGATTATTATTATTATTATGATTATTATTATTATTATTATGATTATTATTATGATGATGATGATTATTATTATTATTATTATTATTATTATTATTATTATTATTATTATTATGATGATTATTATTATGATTATGATTATGATTATTATTATTATTATCATAAAGTCCCTCAATGCTGCAAAGACAAGGGAACCCTGCAAAGTGCATAAAGCAGACCTGACTCATCCCTCATTTCACTCTCTCCACGAGGAGAGCAAGAAGTGAGAAACCTGCTTAGGTTTTTTTACAAAGCCCATCAAGTGCGAGTGCTTCCTCCTCTCAGCTCCTCACTCCCAACAAAACACACATTAGAGACCAGCAGCTTTAACGGCCATGCAGAGATGGACCTAATTCCAAACTGCGTCAATTAAATGAGATTACTTTCACCACCAGAGAAGAGGATCAAACCGAGGCGTTCAGACGAGGGAAGGGAAACCTAAATGTCCTTGGAAAGTAATCTCAGCTGGCAGGACGGAGGAGGAGGAGAAAAATAAAGTGAAATGGTAATGAAAGGAGGACGAGGATCCAAAGTTTAATCACTACACAAACACAGACACAGACACACTTTGAGTCCAGGCACAAAAACACAGCAGCAAAGAAAGTGTTCAAATTAGAAAACTTCCACAAACAACTTCAGAAGTTTAGTAAAAGGAGCACACACAGAAATCCAACAGATCCCCACTGGCTGCTTCAAGTGTGTCTGTGTGTCACAGACACACAGACACACAGACACAGACACACACACACACACACACACACACGCACACACACACACACTCACACACACCGGGCCAGCAGTGTGTAGAGAGAACAAAATGGCAAAGACAAAATCCTCGACAAGGGCGACTTGTAAAGCCTCCAAAAAGCTTTTTTGGCTTGAAAGTAGAAGTTTCTCTGTGTGTCTGAGCGTCTCTCGTCTCTCTCTGAGCGAGCTCGTAAAGCTGAAAACATGCTACTGCAGAATAAACGAGGCAGAGTGCTTCCTCTGTATCTGACAGACTCACCTTCCTCTTCTTGAAGGCCTGACGGGACAGGTATCCTCTGCAGGCGGCCTGGAACAGAGTGATGTTCCTCCTGGTCTGAACGTCCCGCTGCTCCTCCAGCCGGGAGAGAGTCCCTGCTCTGAAGAACACCTACAGCAGGAGAGAGAGAGAGAGAGAGAGAGAGAGAGAGAGGGGTTTAATAATGACACTTTATTCAGTTTAAATATGAAACTTACAGAGGAACTCCAGAGTGTTTAAATCCTGGCTCTATTTGGACATATTATGGGGTCTAAATGATTGATGGTGCAAAAAGTTCAGGAGGTTTTCTTGCAGATCTCTTCCTCCTGCAGCAGGTGAACAGGCAGCAACGTCTGCAACAAGATCCCTGACTGATTAAAGTGAGTCCAAGTACTATTGTTAAAAAAAGCATCTACTTGTAAAAGTTGCTCCAATGCATGATTGTTCTCTCTTTCCAAAGTGTCTATTTCTATTACTAATCTTTTTTACTCATTTTCTTTTCATTTTTAATTATTTTTGTTTAATAATTAAACTTTATATTTATTTTAATTAAATTGTATTTATTTATTTTGTATGTATCTATGTATTTATTTTGTATTTACCTATTGATTTTTTGCATTAATTTATTTTGTATTTATCTATTTATTTATTTACTTATTTATCTCTTTATGTATTATTTACTTTGTATTTATTAATTTATTTTCTAATTACTTATCTATTTATTTTTTTATTTTTTTATTTTTGATTTTGTATTTATCTATTTATTTATTTTTGTATTATTTACTTTGTATTTATTAATTTATTTGGTATTTATCTATTTATTTATTTATTTATTTATCTCTTTATGTATTATTTACTTTGTATTTATTGATTTATTTTCTAATTTTTAATCTATTTTGTATCTATTTATTTATTTATTTTTTAATTTTTGATTTTGTATTTATCTATTTATTTATTTTTGTATTATTTACTTTGTATTTATTAATTTGTTTGGTATTTATCTATTTATTTATTTATTTATTTATTTATTTCTTCTGTATTATTTACTTTGTATTTATTAATTTATTTAATATTTATCTTTTCATTTATCTATTTATTTATTTATTTATTTATCTCTTCTGTATTATTTACTTTGTATGTATTAATTTATTTGGTATTTATCTATTCATTTATTTATCTCTTTATGTATTATTTACTTTGTATTTATTAATTTATTTTCTAATTTTTTATCTATTTTGTTTTCATGTATTCATTTATTTTGTATTTTTCTTATTTATTTTGTATTTGTCTATTTATTCTGTATTTATTTTTGGCTTTTTCATTTAATTTAATTTTTGTATTAAATATTTGTGCATTAGATTTCCCTCTCAGTCTAATGGCTGCATTGCTGTGTTGTGCTGCTCAGTCTATTAAAAAGCTGAAATATTGGATATCTGAATAAATGACTTTGTGATAAGAAACCAAATATTGCTCATAGCTCCTCTGTGTCCCTCTCATGTCTTAACTTCCTCCCATGCAGGGCGATCCTCTCACTGATTATTATGATAGCCCGGTTCAAAAGGCCTCTTCCATCTCGTCTCTGTTTCTGATGATTCGGGCATCAGTAGCTCTTCTTTCTGAATTCCAATGAGCGCACATTTCCATATTTGACTCTAAAGAGCAGAGACAGGCGATGCTGCGCCCCCTGTGAGAGCGCCTTCATGATGCCTCTGCCTCTCCCGGGTAATTTGTGTCTAAGAGGGGACGCTGCTCTGTTCCTTGGCCTGAATTAGCCGGCAGCTCTTTGTGGAAGTAGATTCATTAAGCTGCGTTTCAGTGACGCGTTGTCCTTCAGAGGAGAGGACCGCTCCGAACTCGGACTGTAATTTTAAAACTAGCAGAGAGGAAGGAGGAACTGAGGCCGGGGACCTGATCGATGGTCCATGTCACGCTGACACTTCTTTCAAATACAAAGAGCATCTTACAATCCAGACACACAACTCAAGTTAACATAATAAACATGATGGAGGGAGGAGGAGGAGTTCAAATCATCCTTCCTTCCTTCCTCCTAAATGAACCCGTCCCTGTAAATAAATCCAGCTCCGAGTGAGACTCTGCTGATGTGTGAGCAGCCGGGGAGGAGAGAACACATCTGGCTAACAGGATCCACTGAGCTCCACAGAGAGCTGTTAGTCAGGGAGGGAGGCTGTAATGATTCCAGGCAGAGAGCCACAGACAGGCCGGGCTGGCAGAGAGGCTCAGGAGCACAAACAGACACCTGCACCATCCCTGCTACATGTGTCAGCAGTGACACTTTACTCAGGATGATTATTCATCCCACTAAACTGAGACATACAGTGAGGACTTCTCTGTCTGCATGACAGGCTAACAGTGACTCACTGGAGGGGTTTAACTGTTTAATGTTCAGGGTGTTACTAACAGCTCCATAAGAGACGTTTTAAAGATTCATACCTTAGCTTTTCTGCTCTTACTGTAAATATTTTGACTCTGACGTCTCTGACTTAAACATCAAGTTTCTTTGCTGTATAATCACCTGAACATACAAATCCTAGTGGGTCGTGTAAACAGGTGAGAAGTGAAATGAGCTATAGAGAGAGTTTTTACCACAGTGTCAACAGGCAGAGGGGACATGTGACTGACTCTTTTACTCAGACTAGTTTAAGATGTATATGGTCGTCCCTGGTGTCTCCTTTTCTGTCTACAATTAATCATCGTTGTTATTCTCTTTTGATCTGTTCCATTCTCTTCTATTCTACTTTGATCTGTTCCATTCTCTTCTACTTTGATCTGTTCCATTTTGTTCTACTTTGATCTGTTCCATTCCATTTTGTTCTACTTTGATCTGTTCCATTCCATTCTGTTCTACTTTGATTTGTTCCATTCTATTCTATTCTCCTTTGATCTGTTCCATTCCATTCTGTTCTACTTTGATCTGTTCCATTCCATTCTGTTCTACTTTGATCTGTTCCATTCCATTCTATTCTACTTTGATTTGTTCCATTCTATTCTATTCTCCTTTGATCTGTTCCATTCCATTCTACTTTGATCTGTTCCATTCTATCATATTCTACTTTGATCTGTTCCATTCTATCATATTCTACTTTGATCTATTCCATTCTATTCTATTCTACTTTGATCTGTTCCATTCTATTCTATTCTACTTTGATCTGTTCCATTCCATTCTACTTTGATCTGTTCCATTCTATTCTGCTTTAATTTGTTCCATTCTATTATATTCTACTTTGATCTATTCCATTCCATTCTATTCTACTTTGATTTTTTCCATTCTATTCTATTCTCCTTTGATCTGTTCCATTCCATTCTATTCTACTTTGATTTGTTCCATTCTATTCTATTCTACTTTGATCTGTTCCATTCCATTCTATTCTACTTTGATTTGTTCCATTCTATTCTATTCTACTTTGATCTGTTCCATCCTATTCTATTCTGCTTTGATCTGTTCCATCCTATTCTATTCTGCTTTGATCTGTTCCATCCTATTCTATTCTGCTTTGATCTGTTCCATCCTATTCTATTCTGCTTTGATCTGTTCCATCCTATTCTATTCTGCTTTGATCTGTTCCATTCTATTCTACTTTGATCTGTTCCATCCTATTCTATTCTGCTTTGATCTGTTCCATTCCATTCTACTTTGATCTTTTCTATTCTATTCTGCTTTGATCTGTTCCATTCTATTCTATTATACTTTGATCTGTTCCGCTCAATTCTACTCTGCTTTGATCTATTCCATTCCATTTTACTCTGCTTTGATCTGTTCCATTCTATTCTACTTTGATCTGTTCCATCCTATTCTATTCTGCTTTGATCTGTTCCATTCTATTCTACTTTGATCTGTTCCATCCTATTCTATTCTGCTTTGATCTGTTCCATTCTATTCTACTTTAATCTGTTCTATTCTATTCTGCTTTGATCTGTTTCATTTTATTCTATTCTGCTTTGATCTGTTTCATTTTATTCTATTCTGCTTTGATCTGTTTCATTTTATTCTTTTCTGCTTTGATCTGTTCCACTACATTCTATTCTGCTTTGATATGTTCCGTTCTACTCTGCTTTGATCCTTTCCACTCCATTCTACTCCAAAGAGGCCACGCCCCTAATCCTCCCTCTCTTTAACCCTTGATCTAATGTGAACAAGTGATGAGTGATGTTCATTCTTCACAGATGAAGCTGGCAGTTTCTCCCACGTTCTTTAGGACCGATGTTTGAGACGCACACTCGCTGCACGGCCGAGCGTTCATCATAAAGCAGCTCATTTATTCAGGATTCAGACCGATCCCCTCACACTGTGATGAGAGGGAGTGAGAGGCCTGCTGTATGTGGGCTGGTGGCGCTGAGCCGTACTGCGTGGGTCAGCTGGCTGGCTCGTCTGTGTGTGTGTGTGTGTGTGTGTGTGTGTGTGTGTGTGTGTGTGTGTGTGTGTGTGTGTGTGTGTGTGTGTGTGTGTGTGACAAGAAGCAAAAGTTCTGATTTGAAACTTTGTGTGAACTTTGAAAAAGAAACACCAAGGCAAGGTTAAACTCTGTGCAATATCTGCCAAGGAAGCTCTCTAATTGACAGCTCAAGGCCCCGACTGCTCTTTATTCCACAGACATTCACAGATCTAATTAACAAAACCATCAGCCTGTCTTTTTCCTTCTGATTAGCCCTTTCTTTTTTTTATCTCAAAGAGTCGAAGTGTGGCAGCGTCTGACTGAGGTCACAGATTCAGAGCCATGAGGACGGCCTCCTCCTCCTCCTCCTCCACATAAAGAGAGGGAGATTAAAAACAAAACACGGCAGGACTAATGAAGGTGAAAATGGAAGTGTGAGGAACAAAACAGCTCCGACTTTGCAGGAGAAGCAGGCGAGGGGAATAGAAAAGGCTTCAATTATGGCTTTAATTGAGAATGTCAGCGTGTGAGGAGCCGGCAGGACTTTAAGGCAGGTCTCTCCTTCACAAAGACTCCACTGTCACATACATCTGGACACAGCACAGAGACGCAGCTTCAGGATGATCCAATCTGACGTTAGGAGAGTTATTCAGGGTTTACTGCCATGAACGGGAAACTGCCTCAGAGTTGCAGTGTCAAAAGAATTATGAAAATGATGTTTTCTGGGTTCAGGGGGGTAGAAACCTTCTTCAGGGCCTTTAGGAGGGGACGTGACCCCGAGTGATGTGACACTGTGGAGGCTCGGACCAGCAAGAGGGTTACTGACAGAGAGAAGACCGGACACAGAGAGGGTTCAAGGAGACTCCCTGCAGCCTCGGTGTGAGGACAACTTATGCTATAATAAATGTAGTTGTGATATCATTCTCAGATTTCAGGTGAACGCTCCTCTCTGTGAAGAAGCTGCAGCGTTACAGTAACTCATGTGTTTGAAGACTTGTGCATGTGTGACTGACTCACCCGGCTCAGCCCCATGTGGTAGGTGCTCTTCTCCAGCTCCAGCGACTCCAGCAGCTCCTCCACGGCCTGCACACATAAACACAAACACGTCAGCAGACAGACTCACACACACAAACCTCCCTGTTTGTCCCTGGTTCTACCTCCACGCCTCCACGCCTCCACGCGGTCACACAACCTCGGTGCCCAGAGGACGCCGGCTCGGTGTCACAGCGACAAACAGCGTCTCTCCCTCGGCACCAGCTAACACAAACACACACTCTGAGTCTGATCCGCCTCGGGGGACTCGAGAGGACAAAACCAGTCAGACAGAAAAGCTTCTGAGGTCCTGTTCTGTCAGGACTCATCTCCTCTGCAGACTTAACCTTTACCAGACCGACTGCACGCTGCCGCTAACTCTGTGCACAGACGATTCTGAGGTTTGACTCTCAGACTTTAAATTAATACACAGAAAATGAATGTCAAAATAACACTTTGATGCATTTAAAACATCCAAAGGAGAAAAGCCTGATTCTGTTGTACGGATCGTTTTTTGCTTTTATTATCTTCTTGATTTTAAAGGTTGTATGAGCAATTTTGTTTCCTTGTAAGATTGTTTATCATCTATGTTTGTTTACATCTTCTCCTGGTTTCATCCAACAACTTAAATCCACAATAACTGGACAGTAATAAACTTTAACCTGATAAACATGGATTATCTTCAAGCTGGGTTTCCCTCTTTGGTTCTACATGTTCTGTCTGTATATAAATGTTTAAAATAACTAAGTAAGAAGAAAAATTAAATTAAATAAAGTGACAGTAAAGCTGTCAAACTATGGTAGCATGCATATGTTGATGGCTCACTCTAAAACAGGACTTGTGCATCTTTATTTTATATTCTCTTCATTCCTGTAATCCCTAAATGTGTCCGTGAACTCTGGTTCTTGGTTTTTGTCAGCAGCAGCTTCACACCTCTGAGGTGGACTTTAAACACCTCCCTGCAGACCCTCCTGCAGACTCAGACTCTGCAGAGGAGAGAGAGCGGGATGGTAACAGAGAGACGTGATGAGAGAGGACACTGACGGGGATCCTGTGTTGTTTTTTCGATGTCCTCTCGGTTGTTCGCCCCGTTGCTCTTAAAAGCTCCTGGCAGGTACGCCGTCTGTCTGCTGACATCACGGCGGCAGCACGGTGCGCTAAGAGGAGCTGACAGAACGGGGCTGGACACGAAAACCCCCACAAAACCCCCAACCTTAGACGGGCTCTGCAGACTGATTCCCTCAGCTTGTTGCCTCTTCTTATTGTTCCACAAATTAATCGCCCTTCTTTGTCTGCATCCTTATAAACATCCGTGATTTCTGACACTTCCTGCAGCTCTGTCCCTCTTCCTGAGTTTCTTTATTGAACCGTGCATGCACGTAAAACCTGCAGGAGTGTTGGTGTAATCTTTATGATCTAAGTCTGAAATAAAAGAAAGCGTGCATCACTAAGAGATGCTAAAAGGACCTAACAGACATCTGTATTTGCTGACCTGTGAATGAGAAGAGTTAAGGGGCATTTCGACCAGAGGAACTTTACCCCGGAACTAGGGTCTAAATTTATTTCAGGGGTAGATAATCTCCCCCCTAAAAAGCCCCTACTAGGGGGGTAGTACTTTTCAAAGGTCCTGGGGCTTTCGGGGGGCAGGACCTGCAATGCTGAACGTGTCTGATTGGTAGATTAAACGCAGTGTTTTTATTCCTCCCTCCGTCCACAATAACATCACACACATCTGTGATTCACTTGATTTCCCTTTCTTTCATTAGTTAGGGCCTGAGCACCGACAAGGTCGTCAAAGGCCCTCATGTAACCCTAAAGATTTTTAGGGCCCGAACACCGACAAGGTCGTCAAAGGCCCTCATGTAACCCTAAAGATTTTTAGGGCCCGAACACCGACAAGGTCGTCAAAGGCCCTCATGTAACCCTAAGGATTTTTAGGGCCCGAACACCGACAAGGTCTGCGAAGGCCCTCTTCTACCCCTAAGGATTTTTGGGGCCTGAGCACCGACAAGGTCTGCGAAGGCCCTCTTGTAACCCTAAGGATTTTTAGGGCCTGAGCACCGACAAGGTCGGCAAAGGCCCTCGTCTACCCCTAAGGATTTTTAGGGCACGAGCACCTACAAGGTCGGCAAAGGCCCTCGTCTACCCCTAAGGATTTTTAGGGCACGAGCACCTACAAGGTCGGCAAAGGCCCTCTTCTACCCCTAAGGATTTTTAGGGCACGAGCACCTACAAGGTCGGCAAAGGCCCTCGTCTACCCCTAAGGATTTTTAGGGCACTAGCACTGACAAGGTTGGCAAAGGCCCTCGTCTACCCCTAAGGATTTTTAGGGCACTAGCACTGACAAGGTTGGCAAAGGCCCTCTTGGAACCCTAAGGCTTTTTAGGGCCCGAGCACCGACAAGGTCGACAAAGGCCCTCTTGTAACCCTAAGAATTTTTCTTTCTTTTACCTACCCAAGTAAATTGCCTTTTTGGAGCCTTCAGCAAGTCCCAAAAAATTGCCAAGAGTTGCACATGCATCAGGATTGGCAAAAATTTTAATATTTTGGTGGTCCCGTGCAAAAAGTCCCAAAAATGGCTATCAGGGCAAGGCCAAGCGGCAAACTCCGGTCTCAAACGTTGAAGCCAATGCGGAAGTGATATAAACTGCAATACATCGAAAATCCTCTTGAGGCTGACTGCAGAAACACCGGAAACCACATAGACATGAATGGGAAAAAGACGATCTTTGCAGCATTAATAAACATGTTTACAGCCTGGTTCAAAAAACGGCTTGGCCCTACAACGCTAATCTCTCTAATGGCACACACTGTACGGGGGGTGAATTTTTTTCTAACGTGACGGTTAAGAAGATATTAAAACTATGAGTTTTGCCCAAATAAGGACATGACTGACGTGACTCCCGGTCGGGAACACACAGCCATTGGCTAAGAGACTCACACTACGTCACACTCTGCCTAGTTGAGTTCCGCATTACCAATATGGCTGCTGCCGTCGATTTGATTCAAAACAGCTCTCAGGAACAGATGGGTGACGTCACGGATACTACGTCCATATCTTATACAGTCTATGGGCAAGGCTTACAAAAAAGGTTGCTAATGTCTTAGTGACATCCAAACAGGAAGAAATCTATTTTTTTTTTTCAGTTTTTCACCTGATTCGCAGGGTTACGTGTTTAAAAGATCATGCCCTAGGCCTTTTCGCCAATCAAGTCCAAACCATGCACATTCTGTAGTAGACACATAGAGGATTCAAACTTATTAGAGGCATTCTGTTCTGACGGAAATTGTGGGCGTTGCAGACTTTAAGGAAGTGCATCAAATGCACATGTCTCGCCATAAACAGAAAATTGATTTTTGGGGGCTTAAAAATGCCCAAAATCCCACCAAATCCAACACGCTCATCAGGCCTGGTGAAAAAAAATTGAGATTCTCTTGGTCTTGCAGAAAGATTCTCAAAAATGTGCTCAGTAGCACCCCCTAGAATTTTTAAAAACGCCTCCCCATAGAGGTTATTTTGAGCTAAATGCTTGAAAATTAATACGCATATTCATGGCATCAGGACGCACAAAAAAGCCTCCAACACCCATATCCGAAACTCAACAGGAAGAGAGCCACCTAGCTTTGAAAATTCAAAATGGCACCCAAATAAGGGTGCATACTTTTGAGATTTCGTCCTAGGGTTTCTCTCCAATTTAGTCCCAACAAGGCACATTCTATTGCAGACACATTGACGATCCATAATCATTAGAGGCATTCTGTTCAGACTAAAGTTGTGGGCATGGCAGACTGTCAAGTTTGGAGGTTTTCTTGGCAATATGCCAAAAACTTGGAACATTAGCACTACCTAAGGGACACAAGCGGTATATACTCTCAGATCTTGCTTTTACATCATGTGGTGGCTTATATCAGGCAATGGTTTACATGTGGCGGTGGCTCACATAGGCGGTGGTTGCAGGTGTGCGAGGGCCCGTTCATCGCTGCTTGCGGCTTTAGTTTTGATTTGTTCTATCTTTTTTGTATGTGTGTGTACTTTTCAAAAGAAGAAGCTGGGATTCTCTTGATTTAGCAGCTTGTAACAGTAGTCTTCTCTCAGCCCACCATAAATGAGTCTCTCCCGGTGTTCCAGTTTTAAAAGTGACCCTGTAAAGTGGAGACCTTCAGCTGAACGTGTCAGTGTTTGTGGAGTTTACACAGCTGTTGAAACACAGAGGGAGTTCCTGGGAATGTAAACTAGTTTAGTTTTTATTAAGATTTCAAAATATCCTCATCAGATATTTAATGATGGTCTAAAGACGTTTATGAGGGATGCATCCGGCTGAGAGTCTCCAGTTAACAGGGTCGCTGTTTAAACCAAAACACCGGTCGATCTCTGCGATCACGGCTTTTTGAGTTCAAAAGGATTTTAAAGGCGTGTTGAAACGTCTTTGCTACTCGTGCTTATCTCCTCTCACGTGTTGATTCAGTGAATCCATCTGTGATGAAATATAGCACCATCTAAAACAGAGCCAGCTGAGTCTCTTCATGCTAACAGGCTAACTGTTGTGTTGCTCATAATGATACCTGCCTTTCCGTCTGCTTCTATGGTGTCATCTGTGATGAATGGCATTCCTCTTTGTTTTACTGCCCTCTACTGGTCTGGTGGTGTAGTGCACTTTTTTTTTCTCCATACGTCACTGGCCTGATTTACACAATCTACCCGGGACTTCAGCCCACGGTCGAAACACAGACAACAATGGGGGCACAGGAACCTTTTAGTTCAGGGGAAAGTAGTCCTGGGGGCTAAAAGACCCCGGAACTCTTTGTCAAAATGCACATTTAGTGGTGTAGTAGCTGTGACTGAGGGCGGAGCAGAGACACACAGTGTTCAGGCAGAGGAGCAACAAAACCCAACTCCTCCTGATGCTTGTGCAGATTTGTCGATGAAAACATATCTTCTTATTATTCCGTTTCACTGCTTTGTTTTCATCAGCAGAGTTCACTCTCCTCTCTTTGTCTCTGTAGACCTTTTCATGACAGCAACTGCGCGGTAACGAAGCTCCTCTGTCATCACGCCTTTCTACGCTCATGTTGTTTTAAAGCATGAATCTCCCCGTGGAGGATCAGCTCAGCTTATTAAAACTCTTCTTCCTGTCAGGTCTCCTCTGAGCGTGTTTCAGACTCCACGTTTACCTGACAGACACCAACACGCCGTCTCCAGATTCTTAAACGTGTGTGATCTTTATTTTAGACTGGGGAACTTAAGCGCCTTAATGTAGAGGTGTTTTCGTCCTGCAGCCCCTCCCCCTCTCATGAAAGCTAATCACGCCTTTGTGCAGAGCTGCCGCACGCGGCCCGAGCAGAACGTGGAGGAGACATTAATCATATGCTCGGGGATGTTCCTGAACTGTTCGGCCTCCTATACAAAAGGAATGGAAAGATAATGAGACAAGAAGAAAAAAATGTGGGAAGAGACGAGGGAACGAGAGGAGAGAGAGAGAGAGAGAGAGAGAGAGAGAGAGAGAGAGAGAGAGAGAGAGAGCTCTGTAATTAATCAGTACAGTAGCCGTATGCTGCCAGCCTGCACAATCATAATTAATTACACAGAAGAGCGCTCTTGGAGGAGGAAGAGGACAGAGCGAGAGAGAGGAGAGGAGGAATAAAAGGATTCTGTTCACACCCAGAGATTAGAGAGAGGAGGGCGCAGAGAGAAATATCTCCACTCACCACTTCCACAGTCCTGCTCCTGTTTTTAGAGAGTAACTGTGATTTTTAGAGTCTGGTGATTTAGTGCGGCCGTGGTGTAAAAGTGGAGAGTTCAAAAGAGAGAGAATTATTAATAACGATGCAGCAGATACAGAGAGAGAGAGAGACCCTCTTCTTCTTCTTCTTCTTCTTCGAAACAGCTGTAAACTACAGTTTCTTACTCCTCAGCTCCAGATATCTGAGCACGCTCTGTGAGGTCTCTAAAGGTCTGAGTTAATGTTGAAGTGTAGTCTCCCTCCTAAAGGGAATGACTTCACCTCCCCCCTTTCATTTTTCTAGTATTGTATTCTTTATTCTAATGTATGTATATATTTAAAAAAAATAAACTAAGACCCACGGTGAGGCAGCTTTTTATTATCACGGCCCACACCTGTGGAACACCCTGCCTGAGGATCTGAGGGCTGCCCAGAGCATCAACATTTTCAAAAGCAAACTCAAGACCGACCTTTTTAGTCTTGCTTTTAACTAAGTTTTATTTTTATTCTTAACAGTTTTATTTATTTATTTATTTATTATCTATTTCAAATGTAGTCACTTTTATTCTACTTTATTTGTTTATTTACTTATTTATTTATTTTAAGTCTCACATCTTATTTTCTTTGAATGGTTTAATATTTTAGTCTTTTATTATCTTAGAAATGTATTTTACTTTGGTGATTTTAATTTCCTGTTCTGAGTTTTAACATCTTATTTTACCTCCAGTGTTTCCTCATTAAGATAACATGAGAGCATTTCCTCAGTTCGTTCAGCAAATTATTTAGATTTATTATTTATTTATTTTATTTATTTATTTATTTATTTTATTTATTTTATTGTTTTTATTACTTTTGTTGCATATTGTGTTGTTAACCTTAGGATTGTGGGGTGGGTTTGGGGTCGGGGCTGGGATCTTTTTCTTAATGTATTCTATTTGAAGTTGTTTTTATGTACAGCACTTTGTGTTACAATGTCATTGTATGAAAAGCGCTTTATAAATAAAGTCTGATTGATTGATTTACTGTTGAGTGATGCTTTTATTGTTGCTATGTTGTGAGGTGACCTTGGGTGTCCATAAAGGCGCCTATAAATAAAAGGAATTATTATGTATCAAATGTTCTATCGCTGGTTTTACATTTGTAAAGTTTAAAATAAAACTTTTTATTTCTTTAAAAAATAAAAAATACAACCCAGAGCAATAATAAGATTAACATGTCTGGATGTTAAAGGATGACACATCCTGATCATCTGAATATTTAATACTTTAATCAATTATTTAACTTTAAATGTCTTCATCGGATGCACTGAAGCTGTCCAAATATTTGATGCCACGATGCTTTTCACCACCACTATCTTTATGATGACGCAATCTGAAGATATTTTTATAATTTATAGCATCAAAAAGCTCTGAAGCTCATGAAATAATCTGATCTACACTCAGTAGAGCTGTCAACCAATATACTAAATTCAAATATATATTTGAATATTTTAAAAAACGGAGATTTGATTGTGAAAATTAATATTCGACTGTGGAAAAAAAGACACATCGGCGGCTGCTTTGAGAGTGGACGCACTGCATGACGGGTCAGGGACAGGTCACAGGAGTCACACATGCACAGGGTGAAGCAGAGAAGAAATTTTTCCATCCCCGGATCCTCACATGTGGACTGTCATCTTCACATGTAGACTGTCTTCTTCACATGTGGACAGTCTTCTTCACATGTGGACTGTCTTATTCACATGTAGACTGTCTTCTTCACATGTGGACTGTCTTATTCACATGTGGACTGTCTTCTTCACATGTGGACTGTCTTATTCACATGTGGACTGTCTTCTTCACATGTGGACTGTCTTCTTCACATGTGGACTGTCTTCTTCACATGTGGACTGTCTTATTCACATGTGGACTGTCTTCTTCACATGTGGACTGTCTTCTTCACATGTGGACTGTCTTCTTCACGTGTGGACTGTCTTCTTCACGTGTGGACTGTCTTCTTCACATGTGGACTGTCTTCTTCACACGTGGACTGTCTTATTCACATGTGGACTGTCTTATTCACATGTGGACTGTCTACTTCACATGTGGACTGTCTTATTCACATGTGGACTGTCTACTTCACATGTGGACTGTCTTATTCACATGTGGACTGTCTTCTTCACATGTGGACTGTCTACTTCACATGTGGACTGTCTTATTCACATGTAGACTGTCTTCTTCACATGTGGACTGTCTTCTTCACATGTGGACTGTCTTCTTCACATGTGAACTGTCTTCTTCACATGTGGACTGTCTTATTCACATGTGGACTGTCTTATTCACATGTGGACTGTCTTCTTCACATGTGGACTGTCTTCTTCACATGTGGACTTTCTTCTTCACATGTGGACTGTTCTTCACATGTGGACTGTCTTCTTCACATGTGGACTGTCTTCTTCTCGTGTGGACTGTCTTCTTCACGTGTGGACTGTCTTCTTCACGTGTGGACTGTCTTCTTCACGTGTGGACTGTCTTCTTCACGTGTGGACTGTCTTCTTCACATGTGGACTGTCTTCTTCACGTGTGGACTGTCTTCTTCACATGTGGACTGTCTTCTTCACATGTGGACCGTCTTCTTCACATGTGGACCGTCTTCTTCACATGTGGACCGTCTTCTTCACATGTGGACCGTCTTCTTCACATGTGGACTGTCTTCTTCACATGTGGACTGTCTTATTCACATGTGGACTGTCTTCTTCACATGTGGACCGTCTTCTTCACATGTGGACTGTCTTCTTCACATGTGGACTGTCTTATTCACATGTGGACTGTCTTCTTCACATGTGGACTGTCTTCTTCACATGTGGACTGTCTTCTTCACATGTGGTCTGTCTTATTCACATGTGGACTGTCTTCTTCACATGTGGACTGTCTTCTTCACATGTGGACTGTCTTCTTCACATGTGGACTGTCTTCTTCACATGTGGACTGTCTTCTTCACATGTGGACTGTCTGCTTCACATGTGGACTGTCTTCTTCACATGTGGACTGTCTTCTTCTCATGTGGACTGTCTTCTTCTCATGTGGACTGTCTTATTCACATGTGGACTGTCTTCTCCACATGTGGACTGTCTTCTCCACATGTGGACTGTCTTCTTCACATGTGGACTGTCTTCTTCTCATGTGGACTGTCTTCTTCACATGTGGACTGTCTTCTTCACATGTGGACTGTCTTCTTCACATGTGGACTGTCCTCTTCACATGTGGACTGTCTTCTTCACATGTGGACTGTCTTCTTCACATGTGGACTGTCTTCTTCACATGTGGACTGTCTTGTGTTTTTGACAAATAACCTGTCAGGTCTAAGACCCTACATTGACAGTGGACTAAAAGAGCCCAACAATCAGTGACCCTGGGATAAAATGCAGTTTTTCCTCTTTTTTTTATACAAGCGCCAAGAATGTAAGTGGACTACTTTTTCATTTTTAACCTTAACTTCAATTAATGTGAATAATATTTGCTTCAATCACTGAATGAAGCCTGCCTATATTAGGGACAAGAGTCAGGACCTTTAATTGCTCTTGTTCTTGTTCAGCACTCAGTCAGCTCATTGCGCACAGAGAGGGGAGGGGGGGCGAGTGAGTGAGAGGTCTACGTTCTTCAAAGTGTTACAGTATAGACCATTAGGTCATTTACTTGTTTTGTAATGTGTAGGTATGTTTTAGGCACGTTATATCTTAAATAAAAATACCTATACAAGTAGTTATGTCTCCTTGTATTAGTTTGTCCACCTGTTATTGACATAATGCGCAAATTTAGATATTCAAATGGTTCAAACCTCTGGGGTTTTTAGAGCGAATATTCAAATGTCATTTTGGAGCAATTTTGACAGCCCTACCACTCAGGTCTTCAAACAGAGGCTGCTGCAAGCGAGAGAGAAAGAGAGCGCTGGTGAGGTGGACAACATGTTGAAGAACAAAACAGGACGTTATCTTCAGACTTATTCTCAGCTGTTACACCGTAAAAAAATCAAACACATCCACACGTTCTCCCTGCCTGCTGTGTGTCTGCTCTGCTCTCCGTCACAGCCACTGCAGCGCTAACTCTCCTCTTTCCCAGTTTCGACAAATCCTGACGTTTGTAAAGTCCCTTTGGCGTGTCATGAACATGCATGCATTATGTTTGAGTCTGCAGCAGACAGACTGAGAACAGATGAGGGAGGCAGCGAGTCCATCAGTCCAAACTTGCAGACTGTCAACATGGAGCTTAAATCCACGGTATGAATGCAGATCCATAAAATGACCAGAATAAGAGAACAACATGGTGTGAGGGGGAAATACTCTTAAAGGGTCTATTATTAGGAACATTTGGAAAACGTGGAGGTCAGAACCTTCAAAACTCCTGACATCAGATCTCTCATCCTTCTGACTTCAGTGTGACTGTAACGGGGGAGGACACTCACCCTCTTCTCGTCCGTCACGATGTAGTTGCGGCCGTGTTTCTTGGTCAGGTGTGGAGCCAGGACGTCGAATCTCCTCCTGAACTCAGAAAACACCATGTGGTCGGGGTATCCTGGAGAGAGGGGAGAACAAGAACACCAAACATCGTGGTCAGAGGAGCAGAGAGCAAGAGTGTGTTCACTGTCAGAACCAAAACACAACAGAGAAATCATCTGCAGCAGAAAACAACTTTAACTGAAGAGCAGGAGAAACCGGACTCTGTTTCTGATTCTGGATCCACACAGCCGGTCTCTAACGTGAATCATCTCCCTGAGGATACACCCTCAGCTGCTCCTCACCTTGCCTGTAGATCCGCAGAGCGTCCAGCAGTTTGGATCCTCTGAGCTGAGCTCTCAGCAGGCCCACATCCAGAGTCATGAGGCCTGAGTCAGAGCTCTCTCCGTGGGTCACACGGGGCTCACCTCCTCCACCCACTGCCTCCGCTTTGGGCAGCAGACAGTGGACGAAGTGAACCCTGGAGCGACGCACCATGTCGATCAGAGCATCCTGAGACAGGGGGGTGTGGTTAGATCTGGTTTGAATCTTTAAAACTGTAAATCAAAGGTTTTTAAAAACGTCTCATCCACTCACCACTTGCAGTTTGACCTGAATACACAGACTCCTCTTCTTCACAGCAGCCACGCCCGTGGTGAACGTCTTCCTCATGCTGGTGGCTCGTCTCAGGGCGAGCTGAGAGCTTCCCTCCAGCCCGGCGATGGAGCCCGACAGCACGGTGGCGCCGCTGGCCCGGCCCATGAACAGACTGCTGATGTTCTTCCTGTTAACACACAACGATGAAGAGGAGGAGTTTTACTTCTCTTCCTCTCTGCGGCATGACTGTTTTTTTTGGTTTCTCTACAGATAAATGTTGCTGGAATCTATGCATGAGGTGCTTTTCAACTGCAGGAACTTTCCCCAGGAACCAGGAACCTTTAGAGGAACCAGGGTCTGGATTTAAGGTAGTTGATTGAACCCTTGGAGCATGATGAGAACTTCTCTTTAAAGAAGCGAGAACTGAGATCTTACAGATTTCATACGAGATCTTTAATCTGATCAGATTACTTCTGAACACCAGGGAGTGTGTGTGTGTGTGTGTGTGTGTGTGTGTGTGTGTGTGTGTGTGTGTGTGTGTGTGAGTGTGTGTGTGTGTGTGTGTGTGTGTGTGTGTGTGTGTGTGTGTGTGTGTGTGTGTGTGTGTGTGTGTGTGAGTGTAGTTCGTACTTCTGGGAGTCCTGCAGCAGCGTGGCAGCGTTCTGGGCTGCAGGGTTGTTCTTGGCGTGGCTCAGCCAGCCCTGAACGTCGTACTCCACCCAGTCCGTCCCCCGGCTGTGACCCAGCAGGAAGAGGAGGGGCTTCTCTCCTCGCAGTAGCATGTTGGCTCCTGAAGCACAGAGAACATAACCACGTGTTTACTTTCTTTACAGGGTTTAAATCATGCAACAGGAATCCTCAAGGCGTGATGTGATCCTCCTGTCCTGCAGAGTGACGTCAACACTCGGTTCCTCCTGACCCCTCTCTGATGGATCCAGCTCAGAGGATCTGATCCGCCTCACCTTTGTTGTCTCCCTGCGTGGAGCCGTAGTAGCTGAAGAGTCGGTCCAGCATTGTCTCCTCCGAACCTCCGGGCTGAACCGCCTCCTCCTCCATCAGCCACAGGAGACCCCGAGCCTCGTCTGTGCGGGCCAGAGTACGGACCTGAGATGGGAAACCAGACACCAATATCTGAGACTCTTTCTTTAACTTTGTGGAAAATCCTTCAAGTCAGCGTGTTTTACTGAAGCTCACGAGACACAGAAACACTTCAGTTTGATCAACTTTAAAAGACAAGACATGACAGAGTACGGTTTCATCACTGAAGCCTAACTTTTAATTATTCTATCTTTCATTTAAGAGCCTCCCAATCCACCCATCAGAACACGCAGAGTGATTATCCACGGCAGAAATCTGAGCGGCGAGGACGATGAGATTTCAACGAGTCGTTCTGCAGATCGATGTGGTGATAACGATTCTGCAGAGACACGAGGAGACGAGTCGTTAATGGAGGCCCGTCGATGCGCCTCTTTTGTCCTCCTCTGTTTTCAACCATTGGGAGAAAATGATCAGCTCAGAGCGACGCTCCTCTCAGCGTCTGCTTTCTTTGGCTCAGGATTATTTTACAGGTGTGATGATCAGGATGGAGATCAGAGTCTGCACAGGTGATCACAGAAGAGAGAGCGTCCGGTCGAGTTCTTCCAGGAACGATTTTATTTATTTACTTTCATTTCCTGGAACAGTAAACTGAGAGAGCTGCTTCAGAAAAACAAGCTGCTGATGTTTGGAGGGATTCGGCGGTTCCCTGAGGAAACAGAAACGTCTCCTCGTCCATCAGACGCTCTGAGTCTTGTTTTCTGTCCTCTCATGGAGCGCAGGTGGATTTAAACCTGTGTTTGTTTGGAGGAGGTCGGCCTCTGAAGCAGATCTGCTCAGATTAAAGGGAAGGTTAACCGACTCTCAGATTTTAAACGCTGAATCCTGCAGGATGCAGAGGACTGAGTTTGAGCTGTATTCAGTTCGTTCACGTTAATGAAAAGTCCTCAGTGCAGACCAGGGTTAGTCAGGGAGTTCCACAAGGATCAGTGCTAGGACCAATTCTTTTCACCTTATATATGCTTCCTCTGGGTAACATCATGAGGAAACTCAATTCATTTTAATTGTTATGCTGATGACACTCAGCTCTATTTATCAGTGAAGCCAGAAACCAATCAGTTATCTAAATTAGAAGCTTGTCTTAAAGACATAAAGACCTGGATGACCAGAAATTTCTTACTGCTAAACTCAGAAAAAACTGAAGTGATTGTAATTGGCCCCAAACACCTCAGAGACTTTTTCTAATAATATAAGTACCTTAGACGGCATTAGTCTGGCATCCAGCACCTCTGCTAGGAATCTAGGAGTCCTATTTGATCAAGATTTATCCTTCAACTCCCAAATTCAGCAAATCTCAAGGTCAGCCTATTTTCACTTGCGCAATATTTCTAAAATTAGACACTTCCTATCTCAGAGCGACGCAGAAAAACTAGTCCATGCATTTGTTACCTCCAGGTTAGATTACTGTAACTCCCTCTTATCAGGCTGCCCCAATAAGTCTCTAAAGATTCTTCAGCTAGTTCAAAACGCTGCAGCTCGAGTATTGACTAAAACTAGGAAGAGAGAGCACATCTCTCCAGTGTTAGCTTCTCTACACTGACTCCCAATAAAATGTAGAATAGAATTTAAAATCCTTCTTTTAACCTACAAAGCCCTTAAAAATCAGACACCCTCGTATCTTAAAGAGCTCATAGTGCCCTATTACCCCTCTAGAACTCTACACTCCTAACATGCAGGCTTGCTAGTTGTACCTAAAATCTCTAAAAGTAGTATGGGAGGTAGAACCTTCAGTTATCAGGCCCCTCTCCTTTGGAATCATCTACCAGTCAGGGTCCTGGAGGCAGACACCCTCTCTACTTTTAAGAGTAGGCTTCAAACTTTCCTTTTTGATAAAGCTTATAGTTAGAGCTGGATCAGGCTTGAACCAGCTCTTAGTTATGCTGCTATAGGCCTAGACTGCCAGGGGAACTGGCACACTGACACACTGGGATCCTAGCTCACCCCCTTCCCCCCAACCCCTTCATCACTTACTTTAACTCTGCCTGTCCCATTAAAGTTACTAACCATAGACCTTTCTGGAGTCCCTGAGCTCCATTGTCTCGTAGATTCCTCTGAGCTGCCGTAGACGTCCTCCTGCTGTGGACGATCTGGACTCCAGCTGATACGGACGTGCTGGACTCCAGCGGCAACAGCTTCTACGACTCGTCTCATCACTATCACTTCTCTCTCTTACTCCCCTCTATCTGTCTCTCCAGACCCAACTGGGTCGAGGCATGATGGCTGTCTAACATGAGTCTGGTTCTGCTCGAGGTTTCTGCCTGTTAAAAGGAAGTTTTTCCTCTCCACTGTAACTAGCTAAATACTGCGATGTGCAATGCTCATGATGGATTAAGGTGGGGTCAGACTGAGTCTTATCCTGTCTTGGTGTTGGGTCTCTGTTCATAATTTGACATAGAGTGGTCTAGACCTGCTCTGTTTGTAAAAGAGTCTTGAGATGACGTTTGTTGTGATTTGGCGCTATACAAATAAAGATTGATTGATTGATTGATTGATATCTTCATCTTTAAAATGAGATCTGTTTAAATCTGACATGATGCCACGTGCTCGTCATCAACGCTGCTCTTCTTCTGTAGAGGCCGTGTTTGTACTTCAGCGTGGTTTTTAAATAGACGCCAACGAGCCCCTTTGAGCCGACGAGAGGAAAACAAATCACAGACCTGATGCCAACAAATATCTGTGATGTGGACGACGTCCAAAAGGAAACGGAGAAAATGAGAGGAACGGAGCCAAAGGAAGACGGACGGAGCCAGAGAGCTGGCAGAGCGCGTGAACGATCATCGACTGCTTTTGTCTCTTTGTCGGGATGAAGAGTTAAAAACATGACACGAGCTTTAAACAACACACACCTGGCAGGTGAATAACGGAGCGACACTCTGCCTGACACAGTCATCAAAGAGAGGGCCTCACTTTGTTCAAATATTATTATTTAAAGGACGTGGTTGAGAGGAGAGGGCTTCATGGAAATACAAAAACAAGGTTGAAATCACTGATGATGAGAACGATCGAGCCAAAAACACCTGAAGGTAGACGCAACACGGAGCGGCTGCTCTCCTGCTTCACACGGACAACACAGACGATACGTTGGGATTGTTTCAACATATAATTCAAATAAAATACTCTCCCTATTTTTCAGTATTTTTTAAAACATTGGCAGACTTTATTCAAAGAGACACTTCTGAATATACTGGGTTACAAAATGATGAAGGGATAGAGACATGTCCTGTAATATGAATGTCTTTGTTTCCAAACAGACCTTTGTTTTCTTAATCAGGTGTCCATTGAATGCAAGTTATTTATGTACCTTGTTCCTACCTGACAGCTGAAGTGTGTTTTATGTTTTTTTTATTTCCTTTAGTTTTAATTTTAAATTTTACTTTTTTATTTATTTCTCTTTTTATTTAAATGTACATATTATTCATTAATATGTAGCACATGACTTGTTTTATTATCTTTTAATTAACATACAATTAATTTAAACGTCACCAATTTATTTATTTTCTTACTGCTTTAAATGTACATGGGTTTAATTTAAATATAACCAGTTTTTTTTTTATTAACATATAATTAATTTAAATGTAACATATTTATTTTTATTATTTATTATTTGTTTATGGTTTTAAATTGAAGTTTAACCAATTTTAATGCAACCTATGTATTTACTCATTTATTTCTTATTGTTTTAAATTTGATATATTATAATTTAAATGTAACCTATTTATTTGTATTACAATTTTTTGTATCGTGTAATTTGTCTAAAGCTGTGGCCACTTATTTAATGTTGTTGGCAAAACTTCAGTTTTATTATAAAAGAAAATGTTTAAATAAAGTATCAAAAAATAAATGAAGAAAAAACAGAAACAAGTTCATTTACAACACCATTCACTCAAAATCATTTAAAGACTAAAGTTAAACACAGAGAAAAATCAACACAAAGACAGACAGACTCCATAAAGACTCACTCTCACTCTCACTCTCACACACACACACACACACACACACACACACACACACACACACCTGCAGACAGAGACAGTGTGTGGAGGTTTCCTTACCAGAGCTTGTGCGGAGGCTTGGTCAATAGCTGCTACAGACAGAGACGAACTGGACTCTATGTCATCTAAAGCAAGCTCTATGTTCTCCTAGACGCAGGAGGGATAAAGGTTGAGTGTTAGTAACAGCTACAGGAAGTCATTAACCAATCACAGCTTCACAGCTATCATTAAGTCACTCTGCAGATTGGGTTGTTTTTAACGTTGATTTATCAGCATCATAATTCAGTTAATGTTTGTGATTTAAATTATCTGTAGAGAAGAAGGAGAAGTTTCTGCAGGATCATCATCTGAAAGAGAGAGACGACGCTGCACAGACATGATTGTCACCTCTGGAAGGATCTGCATGAGGAGGCTCTGTTTTTATTCATCCTAATTCATGAGATCTGAGCTTCACCAAAATAAAAGTGCACGTGAATCAAACTTAAACTGTTTCCTCTGAGCTCTGTGCACCAGAAGTTAAAGCTCAAAGAACAGTTTTACTTTAAAGCTGAACCTGCATGCACAGACTCCTCCAGAGGTGAGTGAATGAACTCAGATTCAAAAGGAAGAACATCTGGCTGCAGTAAATTAAGGATCCTTCCTGTCATGTTGGGGAGGAAAAGAAAGGAGTGAATGTTTGCACGCTCTGCAGCACCTCCTTGTATCTGTCCAGCTCCTGGACGAAGGTGCGCTCGTAGAACAGCGTCTGCAGCCTCTCCTGCGTGTAGTTGTGGCAGAGCTCCTCAAAGGTGGCTCCTCGCTGCTGCTGAGCCAGACGAGGGTTCTGGAAACCCGGCGTGTCCACGATGAGCAGCGAGCACAGAGAGTGCTGACTGGACTTCAGAGCTCTGAGAGACACGGAGACAAAAGACATGTGAGTTAGACGATGAAGACTCTGTGAGGATGAAGTCTGATGCACAATGATTTTTAAATTCATGCATGTTTTTCACATATTTAAATACTAATAATAACTCAAGGTGCTGCTTTTAATGTCAGAGGAAGTTGTACTCTGCTCTCATAAATCCAGAAACATGAGAGAGGTTTAAACAATAAGAGCTGATAACAATGAGTAAACACTCGTCTTTGTGTCTGCATGCTCGGCTGCTGAGAATAAAAATGTGTACAATAAGAAACGAACAGCAGACAAATAAAACAACACATTGATTTCACAGTCACCTGCTCAGCTCTGCCAAGACTAATTGTTTATTACAAACCCCGCCAGAATAAAAGCTCTTCCTGAAAGGATGATTTAGACAACAATACAGAGCTGCAGACTGAACACGACTGCGCTGCACAAAGCCTAATTCAAATTCAATTACACACGGCAGATAGACCTCCTCCAGGCTGTGCTTTTACAGGGTTTACCAAAAGGGAAGTTCGTGCACGTTCAGGACTCTTGATTTGATTTGTTTTGTTGCAGAAACGTGTTTCCTGAAGACGGAGCAGCTGAAGGAGAGTCAGACTAAATAATACGAGAGCCCTGAAACCAAAGAAAGGAGGACGAATCTGTGTGAACCCTGAAGAGTGTTTGAGTGTCGGGTCAGGTGTGAGCTGCTGAACCAAATGTGAGAAGCAGAACGACGTACACGAAACTAAAAACTGTCACTGAGAGTATTTTGTTTTAGAGAGAAGTGTTATCAGAGTCTCTGAACTCCCGTCAGACTCGAGTCAGGATTTTCAGGACTTCTGACTTGACTTGGACTCGAGTTCTGACTGAACGAGGACTCAGAGGATGGGGAGGAGGACTCGGACTTATTGCATGATTGTTGTACAGCATCCACATAATTTAACTAAGACGTGTGTTGACCTGCATGCACGCTCAGGTCCTGCCAGGACACTTAAAGACGCTCCGTGCATCCTCAGTTTTACTTTCTAAGATTTAACACCAAATGCAGAAAGAGCAGAGTGACGTGTTGGATGTACAGTATAAGAGAACCATCGGGGAGGAGACGAAGACGAGGGTCTGACCTGTTGATGAGGGAGATGACCAGAGTGAAGAGCTCCGAGTAGAGACCAGACGCCATCGCCTCCAAACACTCCAGAGCGGTGATCTTGGAGCCTAAGAGTGAGAAGAAGGATGACAAAATCAACTTCTGATCAAGGATTTATTTATTTCAACAACTGGTATCTCTTATTTTAGGTCTTCACTCAGAGAGGAGAGGACGGTGGATCCAGCAGGAAACAAGAGAGAGAGTGACCTGCAGGAAAGAGGCCGAGGCTGCACTCTTTATTCTCCAGGACCTGGATCCTTATTTGAGTCTGGACCATGTCAGAACATGGTCTTCTCTTTCTCTCTTCTCAGTGTGCGGAAGACCTCACAAAGAGGATCAAACCCTCAACCCGCTGATGGTTCTTACCTGAGCCGTCACCTTGCCCGGACTCGTCCGACCCCCCTCTGAAGGAGGTGGAGTGCTGCAGTCCTTTGGCCTGGTGCTTGAAGATGGAGGACGACAGCTCCTCTAAGGTGCAGCCCAGCAGGTAGGCCGCCTTCTGAGCCCACTCGTGACGGGCAAACTGACGACGGCCCGCTACGAAGTGAAACACATAAAACATTAAAACATGTGGACTCCTGAGGGAGGAAGATGATGAAGATGAAGGTGGAGACACATGAGGAAGGAGGATGAGGATGGAGGAGGTGTTGGTGGAGAATGACGGTGTGAAAAACCGACCGCTCAGGTGTAAAGATTCAGACGACATTAGGAGCCTTAGAGCTGATTCAGAGATGTTGAGGGTTTTTAATCACTGCCAATCAGGGCTGACTGGATTTAAAGATGTCTGTCTTCTTTTTTATTATCATTATTTATTAATTTCATGCAACCTGTGAAAAAACAGAGGCAGAAGAAGCAGAAGCAACAGAAGAAGAAGATCAGCAAGCTAGCTAGCAGTTTGTGTCTCATGACCAAGGGAGAGGTTCCGGTGGCTGGTGGTGAGGCTTTCAGCAGTGTGACTGCCCCCTGGTGGCTGGCTGCAGTATAGGTCAAAAAATCTGTCTCCCCCATTCATTTGAATGGGAGAGCAGTCAAACTTTAAAAAATAAATACACGTCGTCCGAATGTTTCTCCCATCCGTATGCTGTGGTGATATGTAGTTAGTATTTGACTGTTTTGTGTTCAAGGCCTCTTTTCGTTAGTTATTAGAGGTTAAAAAACGGGGTTTTACTTCCTGGTTTCCTTTGATTCACAGCCGCCGTAGAGTGAAACTTCAGAGGACACACAGCGTCTTGTGACGCTACGCTGTAGGGCGGAGCTTATTACAGTGGCTTCACAGGCTCTGGCTGCACAATGGCGGCGCCCAGAAGGGGGATTTTTTGGCTTCAGAACAGTACAACGGGAAGAGGCGGAGCAACGCTGTCCATTTTTATTTACAGTCTATGCTCATGACGGGGGAGACAACGGGGCTGATGATCAAAAGAGGCTTCTTCATGAGCACAATGTACTGTGTGTAACACTCTGCATTACTCTGCCTGAACACTAGGCGGCGGTGTGATTTCTACTCCAGTCAAACCGTCAGTTTTCAGTTTCCTCTTCTTGTTCGTGCACGGGGAACTAAGGTGACCGTGTGGTGTGGTGTGGTGTCTTTTGTGTAGTGTCCTATCGGGTCTTTTTTGCTGTGTCTGTCGTGTCCATAGACTGTATAAATAATGGACGTAGTATCCGTGATGTCACCCATCTGTTCCTGAGAGCTGTTTTGAAGCAAATCTACGGCAGCAGCCATATTGGAAATGCGGAACTCAACCAGGCAGTGTGACAGATGTGTTCCCGACCAAGAGTCACGTCAGTCATGCCCTTATTTGGGCAAAACTCGTAATCTTAATATCTTCTTAACCGTCATGTTAGAAAAAAATTCACCCCCCGTACAGTGTGTGCCATTAGAGAGATTAGCGTTGTAGGGCCAAGCCGTTTTTTGAACCAGGCTGTAAACATGTTTATTAATGCTGCAAAGATCGTCTTTTTCCCATTCATGTCTATGTGGTTTCTGGTGTTTCTGCAGCCAGCCTCAAGCGGATTTTCGATGTATGGCAGTTTATATCACTTCCGCATTGGCTTCATCGTTTGAGACCGGAGTTTGCCGCTTGGTCTATGCTCATGACGGGGGAGACAACGGGGCTGATGATCAAAAGTGGCTTCTTCATGAGCACAACGTACTGTGTGTAACACTCTGCATTACTCTGCCTGAACACTAGGCGGCGGTGTGATTTCTACTCCTGTCAAACCGTCAGTTTTCAGTTTCCTCTTCTTGTTCGTGCACGGGGAACTAAGGTGACCGTGTGGTGTGGTGTGGTGTCTTTAGTGTAGTATCCTTTCGTGTCTTTTTTGCTGTGTCTGTCGTGTCCATAGACTGTATGAAATACGGACATAGTATCCGTGACGTCACCCATCTGTTCCTGAGAGCTGTTTTGAAGCCAATCGACGGCGGCAGCCATATTGGAAATGCGGATCTCAACCAGGCAGTGTGACAGATGTGTTCCCGACCAAGAGTCACGTCAGTCATGTCCTTATTTGGGCAAAACTCATAATCTTAACATCTTCTGAACCGTCACGTTAGAAAAACTTCACCCCCGTACAGTGTGTGCCATTAGAGAGATTAGCGTTGTAGAGCCAAGCCGTTTTTTGAACCAGGCTGTAAACATGTTTATTAATGCTGCAAAGATCGTCTTTTTCCCATTCATGTCTATGTGGTTTCTAGTGTTTCTGCAGCCAGCCTCAAGAGGATTCTCGATGTATTGCAGTTTATATAACTTCTGCATGGGCTTCATCGTTTGAGACCGGAGGTTGCCGCTTGGTCGTGCCATGTTGTGTCTTTCGTGCCGTGTTCTATAGCGTCTTTCTTGCATGATGTATCTTGTCTTCCATGTCGTGTCGTGTCTTTGTGCCGTATCGTGTCTTTCCTACCGTGTCCTATTGTGCCATGTTGTGTCTTTCGTGCATGAGGCATTGTGTCTTTCATGACTTGTCGTGTCATGTCTTTCATCAATGTTGCATTATGTCTTTCGTGCCGTGGCATGACTTGCTGTGTCGTGATAAATCCTATCAAGTCTTATTGTATTGTGTGGGGTTGTTTCGTGTCGTGTCTAATGGTGTGGTCGGATGTTGTATCAAATCATATCACACCTTAAAGGAGTAAAATATCAGTTCTCAGTATTTAAATAAAGAATGAAATAAAAACAAACTTGGCGTGAGAGCTCGGCGTTGGAAAGCTCTGAGAAATCCAAACTAACAACCCAGATTTAGACTGATGATCGCCGGTCATCGTCTCCGCCTCTCAGTCTGTGTTTGCATGAATCTGTGTGTGTGTGTGTGTGTGGGTGTGTGTGTGTGTTTGTGTGTGTGTGTGTGTGTGCGCGCGAGCGTGTCTCCACTTAGTCTGGAGGCGATTCAAAGCCGGGTTGTGAGCCAGCCAATCACAGAGCTCCGACACAGAGCCAGGAAACAGACGGGAGACGCTGCCAAACGGAAACTTCAGGGGAATAAAAGTTCTGTGGTTCTGAGTCACTGACAGGAGGAGAGAAGAAGAACCAGAACTCCTCTCTGTTTACTGGGTGGGCTGCTGCTGTTATTGTTGTTGTTGTTTTTATTGATGTCGTTGTTGTTATTGGTGTTGTGTGACGGCAGCTCAGGAGCTAAACATGGCCGACACACGGGGGATCAGAGAGAGATGTAAAGGGAACAGTGGAGGTGTGATCTCTGTGGTTTTCATCTCAAGGATCAGAGACGGGTAAGATGGGGAGGAAAACAGGATGAAGAGAGGAGGAGGAGGAGGAGGAGGAGGAGGAGGAGGAGGAGGAGGAGGAGGAGGAGGAGGAGGAACAATAAAAATGCTAATGAAGGCCTGGAAGGAGCGATAAAAGCGTTCAGAGAGAAAACATGGAGGAAAGTTTCTGAGGTGTTGTTTCCTTTACCTTCATCTCCGTCTGTTTGAGGAGCGCAGCATGCAAACATGCGAAAAGACAGGAGTTAGAGAGAGAGGTCATCAGACACAGCACACTTTACAACATCAGCATTAAAAACACAGACAGACAGACAGACAGACAGACAGACAGACAGACAGACAGACAGACAGACAGACAGACAGCTGCAGCATGCTGAGGAGGAGGACCCAGCAGACCCTGAAGGTTTCAGGAGCAGAGGATGCTGAACGTGCTGCAGGTTAAACATCATGTAAAGATGAAACCTGTTGTCTCTGTTGTTGTTGTTTCAGTCAGCGCTGTTCCTGTCTATGCAGTCATTCAAATGTAAACACTGACACCTGGTGGCTCTCTGAGGAACTGCAGTCTGAGGATTTTTATAGACTATTTGTATTTAATGCTGTTGAGTCTGAAGTAACTGAGGCGGCTGAGCTGTCATCAATGTTAGTGATGAGGAGAGAGAGATGACGTGTGTCAGTGTTTCTATCCTGAGTGGAAAGACACCTCAGAGAGTAACAGAAGACAGCTCTGAGATCCTGAACTCAGTGAAGTCCTGCTCTTTAGTCTCTAACAGGGACAGACTCAGTCTGGAGGAACTGCTGATTAAGATGTTTATGTTTTAATCATGACTAACACCGAGTGATAAGTTCTTACCTTTAGTGGCCCCCGCGGCCCCCAGGTGGTACACGGCCCCCAGGATGAGCCACAGAGCCTTCTGCTCCTCTGAAGAGATGCCGAGCACCTTCATGGCCGCCTGCAGCTTCGTGAACTGCTGAGAGGATCGTTGCTTGTCCTCGGGCTGCAGGAGACAAACAGAGACATTAATGATTCAGGAGACAAAACAACCACTCACTAATAATCATCTCCTTCATAACGTTACATGCTTAAAGATATGAAAGTCAAGAAAGAGCTTCTTTAATTAGTCTGTCAGAGATTAGAGGTAAGAGCTGCAACGAGGAGGAAATCTACAGGTACACAGACGTGTTATAACACCGGTGTTATGGATAAAAACAGACGTTTTATGTCAACAACAATGCTTTTTAAGTTCAGGAAACAGATCAGAGACAGCAAACACATCACACCACTGAGGGTGAGCAGGAAACAGCTGGCTGTAGTAAAGGTAGATCAAAGTTGAAATATCTGAGCTTTCTGCTGTTTTCTGTGAGTAATACAGAAACTAAGAGGCAGAGGGGCACATGACTTTGCTATCAGGTTATCTGTCTGTCTATAAATGAAGCATGATTTGAATCTGCGAGGTCAGATCCTCCACCATCGACCTCTCCGTCAGCTGTTTGGCTCACAGCTCCGTCCGTCCGTCCGTCCTCTGGTCATGTGCAAAGAGAAACCTGACTCCTCAAACTCAGAGCTCTGACTCTGCTGCTGCAAACAGATCTAAACTTCTTTACACTGATGTCCTCCAAGGACAAACAATCACAATGACACGTAGAGGATAAATCATGATGCATGAACTCTCTGGAACACAAGGACAGAGACAACCTGTCCTCAAATACACTCTGTGATAGAAACTGCAAATATCCATGCAGTAGACTCAAACATCAGTCGAGCTGCGACACAAATAAAAAGCATGAAACCTTTAAAAGAGACGCATCAGAGTTAAACCGTCCTGAGCTGAGTTTACCTTCGACTGAGGAAGGATCCCAAAGGCGCTGTTTTCAGCCAGGTGGTTAAAGTGCAGCTCCGTCCTGTTGGAGAGGAAGAAGAGGAAGAAGAGGGGGGAAGAGGAGGAAAGTCAGAGATATGCTCCTGGACGTTTCTCAGATCTAACACAAAGAGTTTCAGTCACTCGCCGTGTTGCTGCTTCTCTAAAGTCAGTGTGATTCTGATCAATAGATCACAGATACCATCCATACAGAGTTTATGACTCAGTGTTTGCATGCATTAAATATTAAATGAGACACATTAGAGGGAGAGCAGACAGACAGTCAGATGTTTGCGTCAGAAGCTGCAGAAATCGCCAGCTGTGTCTGATGGCTGAAGCTCTGCTGAGGCTCCGAACACAAACATTAACTTCTCTTTGTGCTCGTTGAAACTTTTACCTCGTCTGTTTGTTTGTTCAAATTAAAGCTGATGATTGAAGCCACTGAACACAACACACTGTAGAGTTTTACTACCTGACTGTTAACAGATACCTGCCTGAGAAATCCCGATCAAATCAAGACGAGAATCCTCTTGACACATTTCCCTGCAGCTGTTTCATAAACTCCAAAGAGTCTCACATGTTTCATATTTAAAGCCCTGTTTGAGGTGCTGCTGTCATTTATCTGATGAAGGCGTGCTGGAGGACTCACTTGAGGCTGCTGTCGGCTCCGGCCATCATGTAGTAAAAGATGTTGAAGGTGGCCTCGGCCTCGGGTCGTCTGCTCACCCTCAGCTTCTCCAGCAGCATCGTCTGAAGGAGGAGAAACCGGTTCAGCTTCAGCTCTCCTGCAAACATCCTCTCAGAGTGTGTGAAACAAAGACGTGTTTGAAGCGGTGTGTTTACCTGGATGGAGGCCGATGCCACCTGTCCCGCCTGGTCGAAGTCCAGGGACACCACGTGGGAGAAGCGGCTGGCGTTGGTGTTCATGGTCGTGGAGCTGTTCCCAAAAGCCTCCAGGATGGTGTAGACGGCCTGCCACTTCTCAGCTGAGTCATTCAACACAAACAGTTTCAGCTTTGTCGTTTGTTTTGCAGGATCAGTGTTAAACTACAGAATCCTGGATTCTGCTCATGCAACAGGAGTCTCAACCTCCAGCTCTTAGACCGAGCCCACACTTCTAAATTACATCAGAGAAGAAGCAGAAACTACAATGCACTGAAATTAAAACTACACTCAGACTGATCAGAATCTACAGACCGGGCCAGCTGCTCTCACCGTGGGAGGAAATGGAAATTCACTTCTGCACTTCAAACAGTCCAACAACTGTTCCTGCAGTGACCGTCTCCCACACACAGACTGAACGTTTACAGTGACATCCTGCTGAAGAGGAAGCTGCTCGCACTTTGTTTCACAGCCTCAGAGGTAAAGACAGAACCAGGAGCGAGATCTGGATTAGTCTCTGCAACAGATCCTCCAAAAACCTGCAACCTGGGACAGCTTTCAATTCACCCTGTAGTGTCCAGAGGTCCAGCCTGATGTTTGTGCATTCACCCTCATCATGTCGAACTCGTACTTTATCTGTTTATTGTTCTTTATATGTCGCTGTGTTTTCTGCAGAAGCTGCTCAAAGCAAATCTCCTCTCTTGGAGTAACATGGTTGTGTTTTAACTCCCTCAGTAACCATGCACAGTGTGCCTTCATAGGTTTGCAAGAGAAAACAGAGACCAGCAGCTCCTTCACTCTGCAGGTAAAATCTCTGTTTCTGTCAGTGAGGTCTGGTGGCATTAAAAGAGCGATGCATTGGCTGCTTTTGGCTTGAAAACTTCAGATCTGAGAGCATAACTCGCTCCAAATCCAGAGATTTACAGACCGTTAGTTCTCTGAGATAAAACAGCTTTTAAAGAGTGAAATTTGAACACTTGTTTAACAGTATTAAATGAACTAAACACAATATTTGTACCCTCAGAAAGACTTAAATATCACATCTTTACCATTAATGTAAAAGCAGGGTTTTTTTGCATAGTTGCATCAAATCAAAGTCCTAAAGGAACAGATCCTGTGCGTGTTTATGACTACTTCCCTTCATTCCTCCTGCAGACTCACCTGAGAAGATTTTGCCCGTGCTCCCAGCTATAGAGACCAGGTACTGGACCAGGTGCTGGCAGTTGGTGGTCTTGCCGCTGCCGGACTTCCCCAGCAGCACGATGGACTGATCCTGTCGGGTGGTGAGCAGGTTCCTGTAGGCCGACTGAGCCACCGAGTAGACGTGTGGAGCCGAGTCCTCGCGCCGACAGCCTTTGAACATGTGCATCACCTGAGACACCAGAAGCATTCACAGGAGATCCGTTACCACACCTCTGACAAACATGGAGCTCTGAAGGAGGTCTGCAGGTTATATTAACATAGCAGGAACTTCTGTGTGCTCAATGTGATCTTCTCTGAATGAAGATACAAAATCAGAAGTTCAAGTTTGTTTGTTTGTTTTCTTGCCCGTCAAGACTTTTAAGACATTTTAAATGAGTTTGTTGAGAGTTTGAGTTTGATAAAAACATTTAAATAATGCATGAAATATAAAATTAAATCAAATAAACCCAATAAAGGACCTGTCCTGGTTTCACTTTGACCCTAAAGCGGAGTAAGAACTCTGACTGAAGGATGCTAACCTCACATCTCTATGTGAAACCTGCACACACTGCCTGTGTTACTCTTCAGACTCCAGATCCTGAAGCCCAGGTGAGACCAACATCTGCAGTCCTTACCTTCTCAGAGTACATGGAGGGCGTGCTGAGCGGGTTGATGACCACCATGTTGGGTCCGGCGTAGCTGTGGATCAGGTTTCCTCCGTAGCGCTGCCTCAGACAGTGCATCACGCTGGACTCGTTCAGGTAGAGCAGAGAGGCCAGGTCCTCAGAGCGGTCGTAGGACGGAGGGTTCGCCTGCAGACGGAGAGAGGCGATGAGGATGGAGACGTGCCTACAACCTCCAGGGAGGCTTCAAGTGAACCCACACTTATCAGGAATACTGGGCTGAAATGGTCCTCAATGTTCAGGTTTTTATCAGTGTCTACTTTAGGGTGTGTCTTCATGGAGAAACAGAAACAAGGACACTTCAGAAACCACTGATCTGGTTTCTTTCCCTCTGATCCTGCAGCCATGTGCAGATATTTGTTTCTGGTGGCAGTTTTTTAAACATCTTGTAACTGGAGCTGTCTAAATCTCAGCTGCAGGAAAATCCACAAACAAAACTGAGTCTGTTTTCAAAACCACCTGCAACACACAACCTCTGAATGCAGTAAGCAGTACGTCCTGCATTCAGGTTTTGTTGGTCAAAGACAATAATCAGTAAAAAGTCTCCTTAAAGTCACATTCTGCAGCTCTGTGACTTTTACTCCACCAGTTTAAAGAGAGAGCATCCCTCACTACGCTCTCTCATTTTGCTTTGAGTATCCTCTGATCATAAACCTCCAGATTTAACTCTTCATCTTTTCCTCTGACTAGGTGAAGTCACGCCTCTTATTTCAGCAGTATAAACAATCAAACACAACAAGCTGAGGTCTAGTGAGCTAACTAATTCCCAGCTGTCTCCTCTCCTCCGCCTTTCCCATGATTCCTTGCTGCTGCTGTCAGTATCCTCTGGGACCATCTGTCTCTGCCTGAGGCTCCAACACAGACTGAGAGACAGGAGGAGATCACGCCTCCTCCATCCTCATCAGGGGCTGCTGAAGCTAGTTAGCTCCAGGCTAACTGAAGGTAGATCCTTTTTTTCACTGTTTTTTATCAGAGTGATTTATCTGACTCATTTATGAGATTAGATTATAAACAAAGCATGAGGCTGAATAAATATAATGACACACTAAACTGTGACTAAGGATGAGGATGAAGCTCAGACTGGACGTATGATTCATGAAATAATTTAATCAGTGCTCTAACTTTAACCCCTCTCACCTTTTCAATGTCATCTTCGTCCACGTCCAGTAACGACCCATCATGCTCCAGTTTGATTTTCACCTTCCCCTCCGGCAGAGAGCCGGCCTCTGTCTTCACCACGGTGGCTGCAGGAAAACAAAGACAGTGATCACTGCGAGCATGATACAGTGAAGAGATCTGAATCTGATCAACGTTAGGGGAGAAGTTCTGCAGTTTATCGTCCGGGGATCTTTACAGAGAAAAGTTTTCCATAATGCTAATGTAGCTTAGCCAAGTTCTGCTGCAGCATCCCATGATCCATGATCAGAGAGAGCAAATATAAGCAAACCATCTGAAAGAGTTTCTTCTTAAAGGTTTGAGAATGAAATGTGCAAAATAAAAAGTAGTTATGATCCCAGAGATCTCTTCTCACCCAGGGAGAATCCATCTTTGTGGACGAGCCAGACTTTCTCTGATCCATACCAGGCCTGCTCGGCTGCAATCTGCTCCTCTGTCTTCACCTGCAGGACACAGAGGACGGAGAGACGTTAGAGGACAGCGGAGAGGAGACACGCGACGAGGCTGCACTAGAACCATCAATCCTTCAGAGCATGCTGTGAGGATGAGGAGCATGCAGGGAGCTTCACCGAGCACTAGATGCTCCTGCAGGATGAGTGTGTGTGTTTATGTGTGTGCACACGAGAGCACTCAAAAACAAGCCTCAGGAGTGTGAGGAGTGTTCAACAGCAACCAAAAGGTAAATAAAACCAGGCTTTGGTGAACACAAACGGGGACAGAGGCGAAGAAACTACAACAGAAATAAAAATCAATAAAAACCAAGAGATAAAAAAATAAACGTAGACATATTAAACTACTTATTTCACAAACACACTGCAAGCAAAATGAAGAAAACACAGCACAACACTCCACAGTGCAGGGGGAGGGGGGAGGGGTGTGTGTGGGGGGTCATGAGCTGGAGGTGGATCACACTCGGGGGCGGTGCAGGTCAGACCTGGGACTTGTCAGCGGCAGCGTGAGAGGCCTGAAGGAGGGCCACGGGGTCCTCTTCCACTGATCCCTGATGAGCGTCAGCATGAGGAGGTCAAAGGTCACAGTTATAAATGAGAAAGAGACGGAGTTCAGACACAGAATGAAGGTTGAGGACACAGAAACATGAGTGTTACTCTGCAGACCTGAGAGGAAAAATCAAACGTATTAAAGACACATGGAGGAAGGACCGGCTGTGACCCACGAGGAGGCTGCTTCAATACAAACAGGAAGTTATTGATTACTGATTTATCTCCTCTGACTTAAAGAGGTCCTTCAAAGTTAATGTTTTAAATCTAGAATCATCCTGAAAGCTTTAATCTGATGCACAGCTGAAGTGGTGCACATCAGCCTCTAGTGGACGAATACGGTACTACAACAACAAACACTTCACCTCCTGTCTCCTCGTTTCCTCGTTTCCTCCTGTTCTCAGAGATGACTGAGCGACTTTAAAAAATCAACATATCTCTAAAAACCACAAAAGTTCATCTCCTCTTAGAGGATCCTTTTTGTTTCTATCTTAAACTTTAAATTTATTTATATATTTTTAACTGTGCTTTATAAACTGGTCAGCCTCAACGTTACAACCACAGAGAGGTGGTTAAATCCTCTGAACTTGAACCTCTGTATGTCTGGGCCCTGAAGTGTTCAGAAAAAACTTGCTGGGGAGAAAATATCAAAGAAAGGACTGAAGGATAAAAAGGCTGCATGACAGAAACAGTCCTCCCAGAACAACGCTCAGTAATCAACACACAACATGCTCACTCCTCCACCTTAAAGAATAGAAACAGCACACATGCAGGGATCACTCTGCAGCGTCCATCAGAGCTCATGCAGTCTGCCTCTCTGCAGGAACATCATGCCACTGAGATAAAAACTGGAGAACGAATCAAAGAGTAAACAAAAGAAGGAGCTTCAATGATCCACTCTGAGGAGACTGATGACAGGTCAGATGAGTGAAGATTGACCGGTTGAATCTCTTGATTTCATTCAGCAGAGAGCTGAGAATCACGAGGGAGGAACCTCTCACAAAGCCCAAATTAAAGTCTTCATATATCTGTGAAGTTATTCTTATTTCAGATGATTATATAAACTCTGACACTTCTTACCTAACAGGGTTATCACATCAGCAGAGAGAGTCGGTGTTGTTGCTTTGTTTTGCAATCGCTCCACTCTCTAAAGATATCTCAGATTCATCCCACTCTGAAGCTGACAGGTTTTACAAGTCTCCTCTTTCTCACCATGTTACATTTCTTTACACCTTTCCCTCCTAAATGAGGGAAACATCATGTCTCTTATTCATCCCTCTACTTGATAAAGAGAGGTTTAAGATGTGCAACATTTTACAGACTGTTCCTTTAACGCTGCTCTTTAAAATCCGACTCTCTGCATCGTTCTCAGCTCAAAGTGTCTCCACAGTGTTCGGAGGATGAGACCAAACTTTCTCCAAATCAAAAAGCAGAAGTCTAAAGTCAGTAATCCTTGAAAGAAAACATTCAACATGGATTTAAAGGGTTAATCTAACGACCTGGGAGTCTCTGTGTCGCTCCCAGACTAAAAACACGGCAGAAGAAAGGAATCAGGGTAAACAGGGGAAGTTAGAAGGATGTGGGGCCTTACACTCCGACAAGCCACACGAGTACAAACTCCAGCCAGGAGGCCCAGAGGAAGGCTGCAGGGCTGCGGTACCTGAGGGGGGCCCTGGGGCTGGGGGGCCGCGGGGGACACGGGGGCTCGGACAGAAGACGACACACTGACTGCCGGCTCCAGCTTAGCCGCAGAGCAGCCACAGAGACACAACCACAGCCAGCAGAAAGCAGTGTGAGTACGGCATGGAGAGAGGGAGAGGAGGAAGAAGAAGAGGAGAAGGTCAACGAGAACAGTGGATGGAGAAAATGCAAACAAGCAAACACAGAAGAGCATGAAGACATGACACAGTGATGGAGAGAAGATGTAGGATGAGGAGGAGAGGGTGATTCATGTGCAGAGACTAAATGTATTACATTAAAGCACTCAGGTTCTGTGAGCAGCTGCAGGACAAACACTGGACTCACTGGTCTGCAGGTTTAGAGGTTTGTCTGGTCTCCAGGTTTCAGGAGGACCGTCAGCTGATTCATTTAAACTTAAAAACATCTGATAATCAGTCCAAATCCTGCAGGACTAAACTGCTCTGACTTTCAGTCCTCTTTAGAACGAGGTGCTGAATGATCGACCATAGAGGTTTGAAATCTTTGTCATTACTCAAACTGTGAGATTGTAATCTGGGATGAGGATGTGCACAAAGACAGACAGGATCAAAGACAGGATCAAAGACAGGATCAAAGACAGGATCAAAGACAGGATCACAGACAGGATCAAAGACAGGATCAAAGACAGGATCACAGACAGGATCAAAGACAGGATCAAAGACAGGATCAAAGACAGGATCAAAGACAGGACATCACAAGTATGCAGGAGGACAGCGTGGAGATTTACAGGAGCACCGAAGATCCTCATCAGGCGTCTCTGAGCCTCCTCGGTGGGACTGAGCGGCGCCTCCTACAGGTCAAAGCAGCAACACATGGACACTGAGCCAACAGATATAAATGGAGCAGAGCGGTGACTGCACAGAGCACACACTAACATCTAACTCACTCCTTCACCAGGTGAAGCTACGACAGCACACTGCAACGGTTAGATTACTGTGGATCCAGTTAGTAAGACGTCCACCTCAAACAACATGCACGACAGAAAACCAAACCAGACGCCCACATCCAACTCTATTCAAAGAACTTTCTCAACACACAAACTGCTAGAAACCAAACCGAGCATGTGTAGGAATGAGCTCCACGCAAGTCAAGGTACAACAAAGAACCTGACAGATACTGGTGACAAAACAACAGGACTAATGAAGTCCTGTGTTTGGAGCAGTCTCCAAATGAACTCTTAAGTCTTTAATCAACTCTCTGCTTGTTTGGATGCTGATCCTGCGTCAGAAAAAGTGTTTCAGGCTTGCAAACGAGCGAGATCTTCAAACCTAAGAAATGCAACAACCTCTGAGGTTTCAACATGGACTCATGAGAAAGTACGCAAGTCCAGGAGGAAGCTTGAAGCTGGTACCTGAGCCCTACATCAACGCAGATAAATGAACAAAGAAAAAGGCCACTGCATTCAACATGAACATTAAGGTTCGCTCATCCTTCAAACTGACTTTCTTACAGGTACTAATTCAAACAAAAGCCATTAAGTTATTGAATATATATCACTAAGGTGTGTGGCATTCGAAGCATTACTCCTCTGTTGTTTTTCCTTAAGCTGTTGGTTGCAGTGAAAGCTGAGACCTGACACCTAAAGGGTACAGGACTTACCAAATCTGAAATGTCCTCTGGGAAATACCAAGCGTAAACACTTCATGAAGTCCAAAACTCAAACTTTGTTCTAGATTAGTTTGCATGTTTGGAAAACCAACACCCAAACTTCCACACAGATGATCTGAATCAGGTGAGTTCTGCTGGTGCTGAAAACCTGAGACCTAAACCTGACTGAGGTCTACATTCGCTTTGATGGGTTCATTGCCGTCCTGCACAGCGTTAGGTACCTTACTCTGTTCCTTTGCCTTGTGCTGCAGGGCATCAGCTTTAATCCCTCATGGACTAATAGAGACCAAAGCTCACAGGACTTAACAGCAAACAGACCAATCATCAGTTAGACTTCTTTCTAATGACTTTAACTTCGACTCCAGCTTAGATCATATATTCTACTCATCTCTCTTCCTTTGACGTGTAGTTTGCTCACGCTTCCTTCCAGTTAACCGTCTCACAGTAAGACATCAAACTCCAGTCTTCAGTTATTTCAAACATGCATCTCACAGCTCCATGCACTTTCCACACCAGGGTCCAGAATCTGGACCAAACGTGCAAAGTGTGCACACCGTACCTCTTGTTGACTCATGGCAGGTTGTGGAGCGGGAATGACGAGAGGGGGGAGAGACTTTGGACCAAGTCTGGGGCGGGGAGGGTCAGGGCTCACCGGGGTGGGAACAGGTTTGGGAGCCGGGGTGAAACGTGGTGGTGGAGACATGGGGGACTGTTTTGGTGGCACTGGGGTGGCAGAGGGAGGACTAACGGGGGTGATTTTGGTGGCAGATGCTGGTTTGGGTGCAGGTATGAATCCAGGAGGGGGAGACAGAGAAGAGGGCTTCGGAGGCGGGATGAAGCCGGCCACCGTTGGGAAAGATGAAGGTCTGGAATGAGCAGGTTTGGTGGATGCTGGCGCAGAGGGCTCAGGGGTTTTGCTCGCTTGTTTTACAGCCGCCACAGGAGATTTGAGGTCCCGTGTAGCTGGACCAGAACTAGCAGGTTTGGTAGACGTTGGCACGGAGGGCTCGGGGGTTTTGCTCGCTTGTTTTACGGCTGCCACAGGAGATTTGACGTCCTGTGTAGCAGGACCAGAACTGGCAGGTTTCTGATGGACCTCCTGTTGCTTTGGGACGGGTTTCTCCTCTTTCTTCTCCTCTGGCTCCACTTGTTCCTCTTTCTTCTCAGTTTTCTTCTCCAGCTCTAGTTTTTCTGGACGTTCATCCTTGCGTATTCGTGGGCGGGGCTCCCTCGTCCGACCTCTGACCATGAAGCTCGTCAATCCTCGAGAGAAGTCGTCTTTATCTTCTGTTTTGATGACGTCATGTTTGAAAGAGAACCCGGACATCATGGGGGCCTTGGGGGCCGCTGAAGGAGGAGCTTGCACTGGTTTCACCGGTTCAGAAACTGGCCGGGCGGCTTCAGGAGCTCTCTCTGGTGGTTGCGTCGGCACTGGGGCCTCGTCCTCTTCTCTAGGCAGGACCTTCCTGACCACACGTCGCACCACCTTTACGACCTTCTTCCGTGTCAGACCCTGGTCTTCTGTAGGATCCATGTGGTTGGTGTTTGAGGCTGGATGTTTTATGCTACCGTTAGCCGTACCGTTGGCCACGCTTTTGGAGATTATACCGTTCTGCTCCCGCTCACTGTTTGTAACTTGCTTTGGGATCACAGCAGCTTTTGGCGGTTCAGGACTCCTAAAGCGCTCAGCTTTATTTGTGGTGGGTTCAGGGCTCTTGAACCGCTCTGGTTTATTCGTGGTGGGTTCAGGGCTTTTGAACCGCTCTGGTTTATTCGTGGTGTGTTCAGGGCTTTTGAACCACTCCTTTTTATTCGTGGTAGGTTCAGGGCTTTTTAATCTCTCTGGTACTTTGACAGTTGGTCTTTCTCTAGGTGGGGAAGGACTCCTGACCCTGGTCCCTGACTCCGTAGAAGGAACTGGACTTTTTGACCGGAATAACCCCCTGCCAGGGTCTAGAGCTGGTACTGATTTGGCCCGGCTGAGTGACCCTTCACTTTCTGGCTACTCGAAGAGAGGAGAGAGAGGAGGTATGAGGACATGAACGATGAGCTGAAAGTAGGTATAGTCTTGATGTCCAACAATAACTCAAGACGAATAAGACAGAATAGTTTAAGTCAGGAAAATAAGTGTCCCTCCTTCATGTCCAGGCAACTTCTGGGTTAATTATTCACTCTTTCAATCACTATATATCTACATTCATTCGGTACCTTTTTGGTTTTGCTAATTACAGAAACTTGAACTACAAACATTATTTGACTGGCCAGCGAGCTGCATCGAAAGTTTAAAGAAACTATCCTTTAAAGGTCCCATATAATGAAAAACACATACACATACTTTAGTCAACCTCCAGCCTAGCAACTTTGAGACTGTGGAAGTTCCCTCCTGCTGTTCAGGGTCAAAGTCTGTATCGTATGTGTACTGTACTGGCGCAGGTTCTTCTGGAGCGCTCGCCATTTTTGTTTTGGTGTTTTTCCACCTTTGCACCCATTTGCACTCCCTCTCTAGACAACATTCAGGCAGCCAATCAGCGAAGTGCCTCATTATTGTTGCATCCCCACCCACTCAGATCATTACATGGATAATGAGGCTGCAGATCCTCCACAGGGGCTGAATTCAAGACCTTGATTGAAAGTCACTTAGGACATGTCATTAACCTAAATCACCATAATATGGGACCTTTAAGTAAATTAGCCTAATTTTGGAAGCACACGTATGAACCAGGTTGATCTTTAGTAACTCATACCAGAGATTTAATCAAACTCTTTGCATTAACACATTTCTAAGTAGTGTTTGTCTGCAGGAAACTTTAATAAAGACCTGGATACTTTGCAGACGCAAGACAGCTCCAACATGACTCTAACGACTACAAGTACGTGTGAACGAAAAGAAAGCTCTTAAAAAGAACAAGATTTACTCACACTTTTAGTCTCCGGATCATTCTCCTCTTTAATCTAAACATGTTGATATGAAAGGAACACAAGATCACAATCTTGACACCACATCAAATTGTCTTCCATCACACCATGCACGTTTCAAGGCATGCCAATCCCTTGCATCAACATAATCTAGATGAACTCTTTCTTCAGAGTGAAAAATCTGCCACGCTGCTGAAACAACCGAAAACAAAAGCTCTCTGGATTTAAAGTGCACTGGTCCGGCCGAACGCGTGGCGCAAAGTCAAAGCAAAGGGTTAACTTATCGTGTTTAGGATTTAGAGTGAAGCCATCAAAGTGTCTGAGTGTGATGTTAAAGCCCACACTGATCTACAGACACGTGTTAGTGTAAACTCTGGAACACCATGCAGGGTTGGAGGGGTAAAATGTCCAAATGAGACTTCCCTTTTGCTCCCAGAATGAAAAGCGAGATGAAAATGCCATGTTGTCTGATCTGCTGTCATGGGCTGAGATGGATCAGATCACAGGAGGAGGAGGAGAAGGAGGAAGAGGAGGAGGAAGAGGAGGGGGAGCTGGAGGGGGAAGAATGATGAGAACACAGAGACAGTTGAAAAGGATTATCAGCTCTTCAGGTGACAGAGATCAGGGAACTGTTGATTAAGACAGAGACACATGTTGAGGGAACACCATGAATATCACCGGCACTCTTTAGCTGGTCCAGAACACTGCAGCTGGAGTACTGACTAGAACCAGGAAGAGAGAACACACCTCTCCAGTGTTAGCTTCTCTACACTGACTCCTCCCCATAAAATCTAGACTAGAATTTAAAATCCTTCTTCTGACCTACAAAGCTCTTAATGATCAGAAACAATCATATCTTAAAGAGCTCATAGTGCCCTATTACCCCTCTAGAACACTACACTCCCAACATGCAGGTCTGCTGGTCCTACCTAAAGTCTCTAAAAGTAGTATGGGAGGTAGAACCTTCAGTTATCACGCCCCTCTCCTTTGGAATCATCTACCAGTCAGGGTCCAGGAGGCAGACACCCTCTCCACTTTTAAGAGTAGGCTTCAAACTTTCCTTTTTGATAAAGCTTATAGTTAGAGCTGGATCAGGCTTGGACCAGCTCTTAGTTATGCTGCTATAGGCTTAGACTGTTATAGATCAGACTTCTATAGGCTTAGACTGCTATAGGCTTAAACTACTATAGACTCATATTTCTATAGGCTTAGACTGCTATAGGCTTACATTACTGTAGACTCAGATTTCTACAGGCTTAGACTGATATGAGCTTAGACTGTTATAGGCTTAGACTGCTATAGAACAGACTTCTATAGGCTTAGACTACTATAAAGTATCTATCTATCAATCAATCTATCTATCTATCTCTCTATAGGCTTACACTGCTTAAGGCTCAGACTGATATGAGCTTAGACTTCTATAGGCTTAGACTGCTATAAAGTATCTATCTATCTATCTATCTCTCTATCTATAGGCTTACACTGCTTAGGGCTCAGACTGATATGAGCTTAGACTGTTATAGGCTTAGACTGCTATAGAACAGACTTCTATAGGCTTTGACTGCTATAGGCTTAGACTGCTATAGGCTTACATTACTATAGACTCAGATTTCTACAGGCTTAGACTGATATGAGCTTAGACTGTTATAGGCTTAGACTGCTATAGAACAGACTTCTATAGGCTTAGACTGCTATAGGCTAAGACTGCTATAGCCTTAGACTGCTATAGGCTTAGACTGCTATAGGCTTACATTACTATAGACTCAGATTTCTACAGGCTTAGACTGATATGAGCTTAGACTGTTATAGGCTTAGACTGCTATAGAACAGACTTCTATAGGCTTAGACTGCTATAGGCTAAGACTGCTATAGCCTTAGACTGCTATAGGCTTAGACTGCTATAGGCTTACATTACTATAGACTCAGATTTCTACAGGCTTAGACTGATATGAGCTTAGACTGTTATAGGCTTAGACTGCTATAGAACAGACTTCTATAGGCTTAGACTGCTATAAAGTATCTATCTATCTATCTATCTATCTATCTATCTATCTATCTATCTCTCTATCTATAGGCTTACACTGCTTAAGGCTCAGACTGATATGAGCTTAGACTGTTATAGACTTAGACTGCAGATCAAAACATAATCAACCTGTTGATTGAGAACCACCTGATGATGTCATGACAATGAACTTATGCAGAACAACATGTTGATGGATAGAGATACACATGGTGGACGTGAGGCAGAGGAGACAGGTGTTAGGAACAGGTGAGAGAGAGAGAGGACACTCTTCATCCTTCATAGAGTCTTAGGTTGTCAACATTAGCAGAGCTGCATGTTGGTGAAGAGATGAACATGGTTTGAATCAGATGATGAAAGATGAAAATATACATTATCACTCTGCAGCACTCCATGAAGCATTTGTAATCTCTTACAAAGTCTATAAATAAACTAATCTTTACATATAGGTCTCTTTAGTAAGAGGATCAAAATGCCAAATGCTTCCAGAGAGGGATGCAAACGTGTGGCAAGATCAACATTACAACTTCACTCATACTTCATGGTAAGTATGCATCCAGCCTTTGTCTATAGAAGCTCAGCATGAAGCCACACAGAGCGAGGAGCTGATCCGTTAAAGAGGAGCTCAAACTAAGACACAGACAGAACCTGCTCACCGTTACAGACGCCACTGAGACACAATGAAGTCACGTCACTGTGTAGCTGTATTTGTAATGTATTTCTACAGTATTCAAAGATCAAACATCAAGTCATTTTCAGATCACTGTACAGATTTATTAAAAGTGTGTATCTATAAATCCCTGATGTGTGTGTCTGATTATTAAACACGCTGAGGGTTTTATTCTGGAGGTTTGGAGCTACGGTTTTACTCAAGATCAACAAATCCTCTCCTCCCATTCAGGGATGCTGTGGCTCTGAAAACTTAACCCTCCTGAAGGTCTAAAACCAAGCGCCCCTGATTTAACCTCTCTGAGTATTTAGTGCAGGACTCAAAGACTCTGACTGGAGGTTTCTGACGCCCCTCCAGTTCCCTGCGTGTGGGACACAGTCCAGGTCTGGCTCTATCAGCGATCCCTGAATTAGCAGGCTGACTAAAGGGCTTATTTTTGGATTACAGGCTGGTACTGTAGGGGTGTGGGCCAGAAAGGCAGGCGAGACCAGGACAGGCTGCTGAAGTCACACATGACAAACATCTTGTTCATACTGAGCTGAGTGAAGGCTGAGGATGGACGACACTGAATTAAACACTCTCTGATAAACATGAAGTTTATAAATCAGATTTTAAAACTCTGTTTCTGTTTGTGTGTCTGAGGATGATCCAGCTCCAGCTGCTTCTGTTTGTTTTCTTACCTCTCCCTTTATGTACCTGTCTCTGTCTAACACACCTTTACATGTTAAACTTCCTCTTCTTTAAGCCCTGCCTTCATTAAACACGCTTTCAGACAGAGTTCTGATCCCTGGATTCCTCCAAGAGGATCAGTGAGTATTTAATATTCTGCTGCCGTTTCAGAGGTCGTGTATCTCTCTCTACCTGCACACGGACGAGATGTAAACACGCCGCTACCTTCCTCTGATGCAGTGACTTAAATCATACACAGAACCTGCAAAAATAACATCAAAATAAAACTAATGAGAGGAACAATGCAAGAAAATCCAAGAATAAAAACAGTCTGTAAACTGAGCCGATATTCATCCCAACACGGGACAAACAATAAAACATAGGCTGATGAAAAGTCCCCTCCAGCTGCCACTCAAAGAGAAGCATGTGAGTTTAAATGAACTTAGATTTCTAGTGTTTTAATTATTCATTGAATTTTGGAGATTCAAACATTGAGAAAATCTGGGCTGACGCTGTTTTCATGTTAAAAAGAACAATTTAGCCGGTTCTAAATCAAACTATTTATCTTCAAATATGCACAAGATTTATATTTATCTCTTCATTATTGTTCATTATTATTCTAATCATTGCTTTAACATCTATTTATTTATTTATTTATCTATTTATTTCTTGTATTCATCTGATCTTGTCAACACTACCTTATTTTTAACTTTTCTTTCCACTCTTACTTATTTGATTAATTTGACTGTATTGATTTGATTTTATTTTCAAGTATTTAATTTATAATAATGCCTTTTTTATTTTTACACTGGGATTGTTTTCTGTCTCTCTGTTATTTTGTGAAGCACTTTGGGCTGCATGTTTCTGTGTATGAAAGGTGCTCTATAAATATTTGCTGCTAATGCAGTCTGATGTTCAGTCTTGTTGTTTAAAGGCCCTGTGAGGAGTTTTGAACTGGCTGAGAAACAGACTGAAAATGATACTGGTGCCTCTTTATGACCTTCAATAGCAAACAAGACCATCAGCAACAACACTGACACCTTCTCTGTTGTCATTTTTAATGCCTGAAACCGCCCTGAGGGGGTAGGTGTCAGACCAGCTGATGGACATCTTGCTTCAGGAACAGCCTTTATTTGACTGTTTTCATGGAAAATAATCACATTGCCTGATAAAGTTCTTCACAGCAGCTTTAAATCATTGTGTGTCTTCTTATTTTTGTTTTAACCGGGATCTGATAAACAAACATTTGAAAACCCAAGTGTGTGTTTTAGTTTAGATTATTTCATTGTTTTTTATTATTTATTCTATTGTTAGAAGTTCCCCATGTGTGCCAGGGACTGGAATTAAACTGCATTATAAAAAAGAAACCGTGAACTCTGTTAAAGTGAATCATTACAGTAAGTTTGAGTGAGTCTAAACCAGTGGTGTCCAAACTTTTTTCAAAGAGGGCCACATATGATGTTGTCAGAATACCTCAGGGCCAGTGGATCCTACTGAGACTTAGGAATCATAAAAGTTATATATGAATTATCTATTTAATAATTATTTTACATTTTAACTCATTAATCAGTAACTAGGTAGTCCTCAGTTCTCCACAAGCCATGTAAACATTAGCAAACTTTATCTTCTTCTGGAGGATCAGGGTTGGGGCAATGTAGGAAAAATATTGTCTCCTTATTTTTCTATGGCAGGATCATGATCTGGATTTCATCACACTTCTTTTTCATGTTGTTTTTAAGACTTTCTGACCAGCAGACAACATTTTAAGAACACAATAATTCTTGTCCTGCATTCTAAACTATTTTTATGCACCAAATTTTGCCTTTTCTGCACAATTTCATAATTTTGATTTTTTTCTTGTAACCTCTTTTGTGTCTTCTGAACTTTTAGTGTTCATCAAGAACATTTTCACATCATGATAAAAACATTCATTTGAAAACCTGTCAGCTTTAAGAGTTCTTGTGTTTCTTCTTTATTGCCGTCTTGCAGAATTCCCAGAGCTTTGAATTTATAAAAGTAGTCCATATGAAGCTTTTTGAGACGTTTCTGGATTGACTTTAGTTTTGTGTGTGCGCTTGAAAGAAACTGCAAATGTACAGATGATTCAGATGTGATTAATTTCTGTGCTATAAATAACACAATTTTAGATGGAAGCTTGGGGCCATAAATAAATGGACCTTGGGCTGCGATTGGCCCCCCAGGCCGCATTTTGGACACCCCTGGTCTACACATTCAACAACAACCGCAGTGATAAATCACCACAAACATAAACAGAGCAATCATTCCGCCCATGCAGTTTCTTAGAACTCAATGTTTTTGCAGCTGATTTTATCTCCTTTCATTATTTAATTCATGCAACACAACAGGTATCAGACATCTGCTGTTGGACTGATATCTGTTATCAGGTCGATATCAGACTAAACTGACTCAACTGAGATATCGGTGCATCACTTTTATTTCTCCCTGAGTTAAAGATTAGTTTGAGAATCTTTAGTGAAGTCTGTCAGAGAGCTGACAGGGACTCTAAATTGACTTTAATCCTGAAAGCTTCTTCACAGGCTGCAGGTTTGTTTGTTAAAAGTATTCACCATGTGACCTGTGAGACTCTGCAGACCAAAAACTGTTCTTCTTAGCAAAAAGATTGAATCTGAATAAAACCTACGACTTCCTCCTGAGAGTTTCCTTTCCTGAATGTGACTCAAACTCCTACCTTTGGTTCCAACATCTTTAAAACCCGTGAAAACAATGATCAAAACTCAAAGACGGACTTCATCCTGACGCTCTGACACACAGCAGGTCTCACGTACTCAGTATCAGCTCAGGATGTGTCACAGATATCACACAGCAGCCTGCGGACAGTCTGAGAGGAATGCTCAGAGGCAACAGAGTTCATACGTCCACCGAGCAGGAAGCTCACACATGGCGTCCAACAGAAACAGGGACGAGCAGCTGCACTGATGCTGACGGCGAGGGGATCAGACCTGGTTTAAACCGGACCCCCGTCACAAACAAACAACGTGCATGATGTTATTCTGAAAGAAGACCATGACCAAACCAGAGTTGAATCCAGCAATCTGACGCTCCAAAATAAACAACATTAACATCTCCTGAGACCGGCACATGGTCAGATAAAGACCACACATGGATCCACTCAGGTCTGAGAGACTCTAACAGACACACCTGAGACCTGCAGGATTATCACAGGACTCTACAGAGAAGGTTTTGGGACTTTCTCTGACTACAGAGGCTGAAATTACGTTTTTAAAGTCTGCAGGAGTTAAAGATGTTCATGCTGTATGTTGTTTAAAATCGAATCTTTGGAATTTGATCAGAATATTTTGTTAAACTGAAGTATAAGAATGAACCAAACACAGCCTGGATCTGACAGAGTCTCCTGAACGTGTGAGACACACAGAGATTAAAAACAACTCAGCTGATGTCATTAAAGTTCAATCTGAAGCTGTGAGAGGTGTGTGAAAAGAAATGAAAACAATTACACTGATGAGTTTAATAAAGATCTCAGCGTCAACTCACGATCCAAAAACAGAGACGTGTAAACGCTGACGATGAGTCTGAATCACCTCGACATACTTAGATCATGTGCTCAAACACAAACACAGCTTCACCTGTCAGTCTGACAGAGATCATGAGTCTACATGAGACCAAAGAGACAGAAACTGAGTCTGAGTCCAGACCTGGATCCCTCACAGATAAGAACTCAATGACTCTCAGATAAAGACTACACCTCCCAGCAGCTTCCACACCGGCATGCGAACCTGTATCCTCCAGAACCTGCATGTGAACCGGATCTCTGTTCTGTGTATTAAATCCTCCTCTCTTCCAGGAAGTCAGACACCAAACTGTCAAAATAAGAGCTCAGCTGTTCCTTTGTTTAATTTATAAAATCTTTCTTTCATTTGGAAAATGAGTGGAGCTGCCCCCCTCAGCTAATTCTCTTCTAAAAATAGTCCCTGGGGCTGTGGAGCCTCGCCGCCCCACATGTCCCAGTCTGTCCCCAGCTCCTCGTAAAGCGTTACTTCAAGTCTCTGTACCTGTCAGGGGAGTAAATCCACCACTCTGGGGTCCAAAGAGTCCACACAGGTCGGAGAGGAGTTCAAAAAACAGTCCAAAGTGTAGGAGATCTGGTGGAGCGGTTCGAGTGGCACGGAATGGAGAGAGAGAGACGGGGCGAGCTGAGGAGGGGGAGCACTCTGATTGGACGGTTATTCCTGACAGAGACAGACGAGAGCTGTGGGGACAGCTGTTGTGATACGAAGGCGCTGAGTGGAGGTAAAAATAGGAAGCTCTGCTCTCCAGGCTGGACCCGGGTCTGCCATGAAACCCCCGACACCTCAGACACCCCAACCTCCCCCCCTCGCCTCCCCCTCCTCCCCCCTCTACGGAGAGACCAGCAGACACACACATGCTGCTGCAGCTGGTGTCATCTCAGCTGCTCCTGAGTGAGCATACAAGTGTGTGTGTGTGTGTGTGTGTGTGTGTGTGTGTGTGTGTGTGTGTGTGTGTGTGTGTGTTAGAGTGTGTGTGCAAACAGCTAACGGTCTGTTGGTATCAGTGAGAACATCCTGGGTGTGATTGTGGATCAGTGATTGGACCGTGTGTGGTTGACATGATGGTGCATTCAGGGACAGTAGATAAAAGTTGAATCTACAGCTGATAAACTTAACATCAAGTTTAATCCTGAAGCATTTTAAAAACAACAAACTCTGATCAAACTGCTCCAAAGTTCAAACCAATGCAGGAGCTCGAGCAGTGATGCTGCGTCCTGTTTAAATGTGACGTACCTGAACGCACCGTCCCCTCATCCTTCACCTGTTTAATCCCACATCAACGCACTGTCTCTCTTCTCCTTCTTCTCTCTCTCTCTTCTCTCCTCTAACACCTGCTCCAGTTAATAACCTCGCCTCTCTCAGGCGTTCTGCAGCTCTGAGAGTCGGTGGTGTTGTCTTCCTGTTTGAAACGGTCGTGTGCAGCCGAGAGGAAGAAGTCGGAGCGTTTAAAGGAAGAGCAGAGAAAAGCAGAAGCAGAGTTCAACGAGCGAGCAGAAATAAAAACTCGACCGGCACAGGAAGAAGAAGAAGAAGACCGACCCTCGAAACACAACCAAAGTGTGGTTTCTGAGTGTTCACGCAACACACACTGATGACTTCACAGATTCAGATTTACAAATACTAACCTTAAGCAAAGATACTCAGAGGTTTGTCATGGAGGAGGGAAGGAACCAGGATATACACATTTTAATGAGCTGGATTAAAATAAGTCCACTCTCTTCTTCCACATTAAATTCATTGTTCAAACTGCAACATCAAAGTCATTTGACAGACAGCTGCAGCTTTAATGTAAGGGCACAAAGCATGAGTGAAAGCTTCCACAGACAGAATGAGACTCGTGCATCAGCTCTGAAAACGTCCACACAAGCTGCCTCAACGTTTCTGTCACCTGTCCCCTAAAGCATCAGAGAAACGGTCAAAGACTGGTTTTAAATTAAATATAATATAAACATGGTTCAGTGATTGGATTTAGCATCTTTCCTCACACCCACATGAGGACACATGTACAGCCCCTGTACCTCGACCATCTGACCACAAGAGGGCGCCAGAGGAGCGAGGATGGAGCCACACAAAGCCTCCTTTCTTTCCCCGAGGCTGCCATGATATTCCAGAGAGGGAACGTCACAGAGGGATCAATAACACACTAACAGAGAGGACTGTGAGGGGGACAGGGGGACAGCTATAGTCCAGCTGACAGAGAGGACGAGGAAGAGGAAGAGGAGGGGGAGGAGGAGGAGGAGGGCTGGGCTGTGTTGGGAAACAGAGTGTAGCTTAAAGAAGAGGGTGGGGTAGGCAGCAGGGTGAGGACAGAAATGCAGTGATGTAACAGCGTGTTTAAGAGACAACAACTCTCATGAATGGAGAGGAAGTGTGTGACACGGGAAGGAGCTGCTTCAGAGCCGGCTGAGAGGAACACAGGAGAGAGAGAGACGAAGCATGAATAACCCTGAAGATATCCTGATAGACCTCAAACCAGAACACACAGAGACCGGAGCGTGCAGGGAGGAAGATTCAGACTCTATCACTCCACACGTCCGTCTGAAGAATCTGATTTAATGTCTGGATGGATGGAGAGTCAGAGGAAAGTGTGCAGACTTTTTAATGGAGCATTCCAGTTTGAAGTGTTATTTATATAAGATGGTTATGATTCACGAAGGTTTCACACTTTCATTAATATTTTCCAGGCAGGTCTGAAATGTTAAATCACTCCTTTAATGTCCTCGCCCTGCAGAGTCAGAAATAAGGATGAGATCTGGTTCTGTTAAAGCTCCTCAGAGGAGTTGAACTGATTATTAAACAGATTGGAACTAACACTGATGTTTCTTTATGATCTAAAAACACACACAAGAACATCAGCGTCTTACACATGCACATGATAAAATCAGGAGACAGAAGAGGTCTTTAGATCTCTTCTTAAAACCCATTTCTACAGACTTGCTTTTATGTGACTTAATCCTTCTAGACGCTTTTACTTCTATTGTATTAATATCTTTAGTTTTTAATCAAACTAATTCATTGTTTTAAATTTTATTTGATTATTTTATTTGATTATTTATTGTTTTAATTTACTTGGTCATATATTATTTTAATATTCCTAATTTATCCTTTTAACTACCTCTAATTTTCCTAATGTGATGTCATCACCTTACTCTGAAAACCTTTTATTATCCTTTTAATGCTTTTATTTATTTATCCATTTTTATTTATTTGTATTTATTTATTTTATTTACTTATCCATATTTATTTATTTCAATTTAGTTATTTATTTTATTAACTTATCCATATTTATTTGTATTTATTCATTTATTTTATTTAATTATCCATATTTATTGATTTGTATTTATTTATTTATTTTATGTATTTATCCATATTTATTTATTTGTATTTATCCATATTTATTTATTTGTATTTATTTATTTATTTTATTTACTTATCCATATTTATTTATTTGTATTTATTTATTTATTTTATTTATTTATCCATATGTATTTATTTGTATTTATTTATTTATTTTATTTACTTATCTATATTTATTTATTTGTATTTATTTATTTATTTTATTTATTTATCCATATTTATTTATTTGTATTTATTTATTTATTTTATTTATTTACCCATATGTATTTATTTGTATTTATTTATTTATTTTATTTACTTATCCATATTTATTTATTTGTATTTATTTATTTATTTACTTATCCATATTTATTTATTTGTATTTATTTATTTATTTTATTTATCCATATGTATTTATTTGTATTTATTTATTTATTTTATTTACTTATCCATATTTATTTATTTGTATTTATTTATTTATTTTATTTATTTATCCATATTTATTTATTTGTATTTATTTCTTTATTTTATTTACTTATCCATATTTATTTATTTGTATTTATTTCTTTATTTTATTTATTTATCCATATTTATTTATTTGTATTATTTCTTTATTTTATTTACTTATCCATATTTATTGATTTGTATTTATTTATTTATACCATTTACTTATCCATATTTATTTATTTGTATTTATTCATTTATTTTATTTACTTATTCATATCTATTTATTTGTATTTATTTATTTATACCATTTACTTGTCCATTTTTATTTTGTTATTTACTTATCCGTTTTATTTATTTATTTGTATTTATTCATTTTATTCATTCATCCTTGAAAAACCTCTTAAACAATGATTTATTGGTCTATTGTCACACCACTATTGACACAAACAGGAAGTTCCTCACAGAAGCTTAAAGGACACGCTCCTGCATTTTTCAGAAGTCTCTCAGGTTTGAGCTCACGGTCCTGTCACATCATCCAAACCCAGTTTAATACGAGGCAGAACCTGAGTGTGGATTTATTACACCACCTGATCCAGATGTGCTGAAGTGACAGACTTTAAACATGCATTCCATCAATGACATGTGACATTCCTCTAATGCAGCCTGCAGAACGTACTGTAATACTGTCTGCTGTCAGGGATCAGCAGATTACCTAAACACACACACACACACACACACACACACACACACACACACACACACACACACACACACACACACACAAATGCACACGCACACACACACACACACACACACACACACACACACTAAACACACGGATTAACCAAAATCCATTCAATCATATTTCCCCACTAACAGACCTGATTTCCTGACATGTGTCCGCGTGTTGACGTGATTGAACATGTTTCTGAAGGACACATTGATTCTCAGAGCTGACTGAGTGCCATCGCTCAGGAACACACACACACACCCCCCACCCCCAGCGTGCTCGCTGTCCCTGACTTCATTTAAGCTGCAATACACACACATTATAACACACAGAACTTCTGCTCTGTCTCCTCCTGACATCCACAGAGACCTGAGAGATCAGAGCCCGAACATCCAGACTCTAACAGGAAGGTCAGGAGATGTTTGTGTTGGATTCGTGCAGACTGAGACTTCAGGAGATAATGAAACACTCAGACATGCATGCTGCTGTAACCGTCATGGTGTGCACTTTGCTGCTTGGTCGACCTCTCGTACGGTCGTTTGCTGGAAGAGGAAACGCGACGGCAGATTTTCAGTGGCGGAACTTAAATATGTAAAATTTCTGCAGCATGCACACTGGTCCCAAAGTGATGGTTTCATACCCCTCCCCCAAAGACTACATCAGACTGAAGCTGGAAAAGATAGAGCTGGCAACTGTGTCTGACTCCTGGCAACATGTGTGTGTGTGTGTGTGTGTGTGTGTGTGTGTGTGTGTGTGTGTGTGTGTGTGTGTGTGTGTGTGTGTGTGTGTGTGTGTGTGTGTGTGTGTTTCATGCTTGAAGGAGCTCCGTCACGTCTCATGTGTGGTGCAGGGTGGCAGATGTAGGTCAGACGGGGTCCATGATGTCTTTGTGTCTAATGTGCACATGTGCTGCTTCAAGGGTAATATCCTGGCCTGCAAAAACACACACACACACACTCTCACACACAGACACACACACCCACTCTCACACACACACACACACACACAGACACACGCACAGACACACACTCCCTGCAGACTCTAAATCAATGTTCACGCTCTAAAAAGATGGTATGAAATAACATATTTCAGTCTCAGTTTGATGAACACTGCAGGAGGATGAAGATGATTTATATTTCTCTTCACGTGTCTGAATCAACATTTCAGTCTTCAACCAATCCTTCTAAAGACTGCTGACTCACTACAACGTGCATGGACTCCCCCGCAGAACTGCTGGGTCATGTTAAACACACGTATGTTCTCTATGCATGACATAACGCATACCATGAACACTGGAATCTGTCCGAGCATGTTTGCAGATGACGGGCGGCGCTGACTCTGAAGGATCTAACATCAGACTCTGACCCCAAACTCAGCGAGGTGCGAACGCAGAGAGCGTGAGGGACGGCTGTGATGAGTTGAACTTCTGATTTGTGTTGAGCGGTTTATTCTGCAGTGTTGGAGGACTAATCTGTGTGCATATCACGTTACTCCATTTACAAACGACGGTTTAATGTGCAAAAATTAATCCATAATGGAAGTGTGAACATGCAGTTTAAAGATTAATCTGTGCAAAAGATTAGAAGGGATTAATCCTTCAGATTTGAGCTGCAGCTGAGTCTAGTTTTCATTGTGGATTACTCCATCCTGTCAATTAGCTGTTGGATCCCAAAAACGAGGGATAATGGTGAAAATGTCGACCGGCATAAAGCCCAAGATAACTTTGGGAATTTAAACAACATGATACAAACATCTTCCTAAAACCTAAACCTGAAGAGCCCAGACTTCACAAAGTACAACACAGAGTCTAAACCTGAAGAGCCCAGACTTAACAAAGTACAACACAGAGTCTAAACCTGAAGAGCCCACACTTCACAAAGTACAACACAGAGTCTGAACCTGAAGAGCCCAGACTTCACAAAGTACAACACAGAGTCTAAACCTGAAGAGCCCAGACTTCACAAAGTACAACACAGAGTCTAAACCTGAAGAGCCCAGACTTCACAAAGTACAACACAGAGTCTAAACCTGAAGAGCCCAGACTTCACAAAGTACAACACAGAGTCTAAACCTGAAGAGCCCAGACTTCACAAGGTACAACACAGAGTCTAAACCTGAAGAGCCCAGACTTCACAAAGTACAACACAGAGTCTAAACCTGAAGAGCCCAGACTTCACAAAGTACAACACAGAGTCTAAACCTGAAGAGCCCAGACTTCACAAAGTACAACACAGAGTCTAAACCTGAAGAGCCCAGACTTCACAAAGTACAACACAGAGTCTAAACCTGAAGAGCCCAGACTTCAAAGTACAACACATAGTCTAAACCTGAAGAGCCCAGACTTCAAAGTACAACACATAGTCTAAACCTGAAGAGCCCAGACTTCACAAAGTACAACACAGAGTCTAAACCTGAAGAACCCAGACTTCACAAAATACAACACAGAGCCTAAACCTGAAGAGCCCAGACTTCACAAAGGACAACACAGAGTCTAAACCTGAAGAGCCCAGACTTCACAAAGTCCAACACAGAGTCTAAACCTGAAGAGCTCAGACTTCACAAAGTACAACACAGAGTCTAAACCTGAAGAGCCCAGACTTCACAAAGTACAACACAGAGTCTAAACCTGAAGAACCCAGACTTCACAAAGTACAACACAGAGTCTAAACCTGAAGAGCCCAGACTTCACAAAGTACAACACAGAGTCTAAACCTGAAGAGCCCAGACTTCACAAAGTACAACACAGAGTCTAAACCTGAAGAGCTCAGACTTAATAAAGTACAACACAGAGTCTAAACCTGAAGAGCTCAGACTTAATAAAGTACAACACAGAGTCTAAACCTGAAGAACCCAGACTTCACAAAGTACAACACAGAGTCTAAACCTGAAGAGCCCAGACTTCACAAAGTACAACACAGAGTCTAAACCTGAAGAGCCCAGACTTCACAAAGTACAACACAGAGTCTAAACCTGAAGAGCCCAGACTTCACAAAGTACAACACAGAGCCTAAACCTGAAGAGCCCAGACTTCACAAAGTACAACACAGAGCCTAAACCTGAAGAGCCCAGACTTCACAAAGTACAACACGGATCCTAAACCTGAAGAACCCAGACTTCACAAAGTACAACACAGAGTCTAAACCTGAAGAGCCCAGACTTCACAAAGTACAACACAGAGTCTAAACCTGAAGAGCCCAGACTTCACAAAGTACAACACAGAGTCTAAACCTAAAGAGCCCAGACTTCAAAGTACAACACAGAGTCTAAACCTGAAGAACCCAGACTTCACAAAGTACAACACAGAGTCTAAACCTGAAGAGCCCAGACTTAGCAAAGTACAACACAGAGTCTAAACCTGAAGAGCCCAGACTTCACAAAGTACAACACAGAGTCTAAACCTGAAGAGCCCAGACTTCACAAAGTACAACACAGAGTCTAAACCTGAAGAGCCCAGACTTCACAAAGTACAACACAGAGTCTGAACCTGAAGAGCCCAGACTTCACAAAGTACAACACAGAGTCTAAACCTGAAGAGCCCAGACTTAACAAAGTACAACACAGTCTAAACCTGAAGAGCCCAGACTTCACAAAGTACAACACAGAGTCTAAACCTGAAGAGCCCAGACTTCACAAAGTACAACACAGAGTCTAAACCTAAAGAGCCCAGACTTCACAAAGTACAACACAGAGTCTAAACCTGAAGAGCCCAGACTTCACAAAGTACAACACAGAGTCTAAACCTGAAGAGCCCAGACTTCACAAAGTACAACACAGAGTCTAAACCTGAAGAACCCAGACTTCACAAAGTACAACACAGAGTCTAAACCTGAAGAGCCCAGACTTCACAAAGTACAACACAGAGTCTAAACCTGAAGAACCCAGACTTCACAAAGTACAACACAGAGTCTAAACCTGAAGAGCCAAGACTTCACAAAGTACAACACAGAGCCTAAACCTGAAGAGCCCAGACTTCACAAAGTACAACACAGAGTCTAAACCTGAAGAGCCCAGACTTCACAAAGTACAACAGAGTCTAAACCTGAAGAGCCCAGACTTCACTTAGTACAACACAGAGTCTAAACCTGAAGAGCCCAGACTTCACAAAGTACAACACAGAGTCTAAACCTGAAGAGCCCAGACTTCAGAAAGTACAACACAGAGTCTAAACCTGAAGAGCCCAGACTTCACAAAGTACAACACAGAGTCTAAACCTGAAGAGCCCAGACTTCACAAAGTACAACACAGAGCCTAAACCTGAAGAGCCCAGACTTCACAAAGTACAACACAGAGCCTAAACCTGAAGAGCTCAGACTTCACAAAGTACAACACAGAGTCTAAACCCGAAGAGCCCAGACTTCACGTAGTACAAAAACAGTCTAAACCTGAAGAGCCCAGACTTCACAAAGTACAACACAGAGTCTAAACCTGAAGAGCCCAGACTTCACAAAGTACAACACAGAGTCTAAACCTGAAGAGCCCAGACTTCACAAAGTACAACACAGAGTCTAAACCTGAAGAGCCCAGACTTCACAAAGTACAACACAGAGTCTAAACCTGAAGAGCCCAGACTTCACAAAGTACAACACAGAGCCTAAACCTGAAGAGCCCAGACTTCACAAAGTACAACACAGAGTCTAAACCTGAAGAGCCCAGACTTCACAAAGTACAACACAGAGTCTAAACCTGAAGAGCCCAGACTTCACAAAGTACAACACAGAGTCTAAACCTGAAGAGCCCAGACTTCACAAAGTACAACACATAGTCTAAACCTGAAGAGCCCAGACTTCACAAAGTACAACACAGAGTCTAAACCTGAAGAGCCAAGACTTAACAAAGTACAACACAGAGCCTAAACCTGAAGAGTCAAGACTTCACAAAGTACAACACAGAGCCTAAACCTGAAGAGTCAAGACTTCACAAAGTACAACACAGAGTCTAAACCTGAAGAGCCCAGACTTCAAAGTACAACACAGAGTCTAAACCTGAAGAGCCCAGACTTCAAAGTACAACAGAGTCTAAACCTGAAGAGCCCAGACTTCAAAGCACAACACAGAGCCTAAACCTGAAGAGTCAAGACTTCACAAAGTACAACACAGAGCCTAAACCTGAAGAGCCCAGACTTCACAAAGTACAACACAGAGTCTAAACCTGAAGAGCCCAGAGTTCACAAAGTACAACACAGAGTCTAGACCTGAAGAGCCCAGACTTCACAAAGTACAACACAGAGTCTAAACCTGAAGAGCCCAGACTTTACAAAGTACAACACAGAGTCTAAACCTGAAGAGCCCAGACTTCACAAAGTACAACACAGAGTCTAAACCTGAAGAGCTCAGACTTCACAAAGTACAACACAGAGTCTAAACCTGATGAGCCCAGACTTCACAAAGTACAACACAGAGTCTAAACCTGAAGAGCCCAGACTTCACAAAGTACAACACAGAGTCTAAACCTGAAGAGCCCAGACTTCACAAAGTACAACACAGAGTCTAAACCTGAAGAGCTCAGACTTCACAAAGTACAACACAGAGTCTAAACCTGAAGAGCCCAGACTTCACAAAGTACAACAGAGTCTAAACCTGAAGAGCCCAGACTTCACAAAGTACAACACAGAGTCTAAACCTGAAGAGCCCAGACTTCATAAAGTACAACACAGAGTCTAAACCTGAAGAGCTCAGACTTCACAAAGTACAACACAGAGTCTAAACCTGAAGAGCTCAGACTTCACAAAGTACAACACAGAGTCTAAACCTGAAGAGCCCAGACTTCAAAAAGTACAACACAGAGTCTAAACCTGAAGAACCCAGACTTCACAAAGTACAACACAGAGTCTAAACCTGAAGAGCTCAGACTTCACAAAGTACAACACAGAGTCTAAACCTGAAGAGCCCAGACTTCACAAAGTACAACACAGAGTCTAAACCTGAAGAGCCCAGACTTCACAAAGTACAACACAGAGCCTAAACCTGAAGAGCTCAGACTTAACAAAGTACAACACAGAGTCTAAACCTGAAGAGCCCAGACTTCACAAAGTACAACACAGAGTCTAAACCTGAAGAGCCCAGACTTCACAAAGTACAACACAGAGTCTAAACCTGAAGAGCTCAGACTTAATAAAGTACAACACAGAGTCTAAACCTGAAGAACCCAGACTTCACAAAGTACAACACAGAGTCTAAACCTGAAGAGCCCAGACTTCACAAAGTACAACACAGAGTCTAAACCTGAAGAGCCCAGACTTCACAAAGTACAACACAGAGTCTAAACCTGAAGAGCTCAGACTTCACAAAGTACAACACAGAGTCTAAACCTGAAGAGCCCAGACTTTACAAAGTACAACACAGAGTCTAAACCTGAAGAGCTCAGACTTCACAAAGTACAACACAGAGTCTAAACCTGAAGAACCCAGACTTCACAAAGTACAACACAGAGTCTAAACCTGAAGAGAGAAACCACAGGAACAACAGATTCCTCCTCGTGGACGCCTGCAGCTCTATCCCAGGTTAACTAAGTGTTGTAGAAGTGTTTATTCTTTAATCATGATCACGTTCAGTGACTCAGTAAGTGTGTTCTCCTATCTGTTGATCTGAGGCCGGTCCTAACAGCGTTCAGATCCAGCAGATACCATGAGCAGCCTCACCCTCACGTCTTGTCTCCTCTGAGCAGCGGCACTAATCTCTAAGGTATGCAGGCAGGACCAAACATGGACGACACTTCATAATGAAAGCAGAAGAATCCGGCTCCACTGATCCCACTGGGGGGTCAAGGACCGAGGGATTGTGGGTGCAATGTGGAGGCCACGGGGGCGGGGGCCTCAAGAACCAAACAGAGGGAGAGAATGAATCCCTTTGTGAGAGGAGCAGGAGGAGCTTCTACGATGAGGGACAGCACGTGGAGGAAGGAGACTTCTCTACATGATGAACTGTGGAACAGACCCAGGAGGAGGGCTCGTGTCTCCTTGTTCCTCCTCTGTAGTTCTTTAATGAAACAAAGTGAGCAGAGCGTTAGTTCAGGAAGGCCACGCAAACAAGCTCCGCCCACAGAACATCAGCTGATTACATCAACACATCCAATCAGCAGACAGTAAAATGTTCTATTGACGCTGCTCTGGCTGCCGTCTCTTCCTCCTGTGTCTGATTGTACCAGTGTCAGATTTACTGTCACTGATGCTCGCTCTGTTCTGTACCCCGGATGGTGCTCTCCCTGCCTTGGACAGAGAGGGGAGGTGTGCTCTCCTGCCTCAGGCTTTGGCATTTCACGTGGGCAGATGGAAGGGCAGGGAGCTCCTAGAACAGAACCATGCCACCAAATATAACTTACTGCATGTCAATAATTTATAATTTTGAAGAGAGAGTTCCTCACTGAAACTATCTGAACACTTGAGACCACAGAGTTAATTTGTTTTCAGTGTTATTGCAGATTGATCTCATGTTGGACACTGATCATTGGTGGTGCCTTGGAGTCAGGGTTGATGTCGGTTTTTAAACACGTGAAGGTGGCGAGCTGTTGTTGGTACCAGTTGGGAACTCTTGTGCCATTGAACCCCTGCAGTCTCACCAGAGAGTGAAAGCTTCTCTAGTCTAATAAATAAACTCAGGGGAGCTCCCCTCACAGATCTAATCTCCTCTGTCTGTAACAGGAGGGTGAGCTCATGGGTTAACGTCCAGCTCATGAGCAGCCTGTGAGTCAGCCTCAGGCGCACACTGTATAATCTCTGATAGTGTTTGCTAACCTTTCACTCCTGCTCCACCCTCCCATCCAAACACGGTCACCTCTGGCTCCAGAAGCATAGCGGGGGACAAAATGCCACCGCATGGCTTTAAAATGCCAGGACAGGAACAATGGGTGGTGAAGTGAAGGGCCTTTCCCCTCGCCAAAAACAACCCGACTTCACCAGAGTTTAAAAACACGCCAACTCCGGACTGACCTTTGACCTGATTCTCTGCAGACTGTCCAAGGTTTGAGAGACTAAAGAAGCTACCTCACAGGGATCATCCAAAGACACGGACACTACAGGAGCTGCTGGTTAGCTAACAGAGCAGCGTGCTAATGGCCTGTTAGCGTTATCTTCACTGAGCAGATCATATCTGTGATCACAGCTCGACTCTGTCAACATATTGATTCTGTTTCACTCACGCGCCTCTGTTTTTGATGTTTCATCGTTATGTCACAGTTTGGTTAACATGCTAAGCTAACAATAGCCGTGCTTTAGTTATGCATTACCTGCATCTGTCAATATCTACACTACAGTACAGTTACACACACACCCACTCACACTGAACACACAGCGGCTCAAACGTGTGTGTGTGCGTGTGTGTGTGTGTGTGTGCGTGTGTGTGTGTGTGACAGCAGCCTGAGGGCCCAGGTCACACTCACACACACACACACGCACACTGCCCTGCTTGCTCAAACGGAAACTCAACAGCAGATAAGCAAAGAGCCACTGGACATGAGCGGTGTGTGTGTGTGTGTGTGTGTGTGTGTGTGTGTGTGTGTGTGTGTGTGTGTGTGTGTTTGAGAGTGTGTGCACGTGTTGACGGAGTGATTGTGTAACACTGGCACATTGACTTTCCTGTGTGTGTAGATATGATGAGTGTGAGCAGGTTGGTCTGAACAAAAGGATTCATCTGTGGAGGAAACAAAGACGCTCAAGTTCAGCTGAATATTTCTCCCACGACGACTGACCCCTAACATCACCTGATCCATCCTCCTCCCAGCTGCTGATTGATCTTAAACTTCAGCTTCTATCCTAAAGACATAAAGCTCATTATTGTAGATTTCTTTACTGCTCTCTGGACAAACATCGACTTATATAAACCTGGACAGAACTCATGTGTCCCCGCTCCCACAGAAGTCCTGCGTGTCTGTTTGCGTGCTCGTTCCTCCTCACTGTTATTTCCTCCCACAGTCGGCTCGAGATGTAAATAGCAACAACATCCTTCTCACAGCTCAGAGGGGAGAGCTAATGGAAGTTCCTGCATCCGCCAACCTCTCCCCACCCAACTTTGAAGTGTCAGCGGTCACGCTGCGATTGTTGGACGGATCGTGGAGACGGGAAACGACTTAATAAGAGCTTCCTGGGACGGAGAAGCAAAAGATCATCGTGATTACAGAATAATGTCAAAGAATGAGGGAGAACATGGAGGAATGTTCTGAGAGGAGCTCCAGAGAATCAGATCTTTAAAATACCCTGATCATTACAGCTGTCTCTTTGAGATCAGATCTCTTATCTTAAACTGAATCATCCCAGCTGCTGTAGAGACAGATAATGACTGATGTGTTCAGTGAAGGAGAGAAACTTATCTCCTTCAGACTGTCAGAGTGTTTCTTACACTGATACTCATCTGGTTATAAACATTAGTGACTGCTCTCTGCTCTCAGGGTTGATTTACTCAGGAAGCTTCTGCACAGGACGACATGCTGCAACACGAGCTGTAGTTCGGCCTCCCTCCACTAGCTGGAGCTGTAGCTCTGGTTAATGTCTGCTGCCATGACGCTCTGCAGCTCTACTACCTGGATGTAAAGGAGCACAGGTGATGATGTCGTCTGGTAGTGGACGTGGTTTGTCAGTGTGTTGATTTAGTAAATGGAGATAAAGTTGTATGTAGGCTGTGTCTGGTTAAACTGACATATAACCACTCCACCAGAGACATGAGGAACCAGCACAGGCATGAGGACCTGAAGGAGGACTGAAGAAGGCCAGCTCTGTCCTGGGCTGCCCGCTGGACCCTGTGGAAGTGGTGGCTGACAGGAGAATGATGACCAAGCTATCATCTCTGATGGACAATATGTCACACCCCCTACTTCTTCACCCGAAGTGTCTCACGGACAGAGGTGTCAGAAGTATTCACATTCATTACTCAGGTAGAAGTATAGATACTAGGGTTTAAACAGACTTCTGTAGAAGTTGAAGTATCAACTCAAACTTTTTACTCAAGTCAAAGTGTAAAAGTACTTTTTTCAAAACTACTTCAAGTATCAAAGTCAAAGTAATGTAAGGGGAACAAAATGCCATTAAGGACAAAAGCTTAGGCTGCGCCACAGGGGCCTATAGTGCACTACACCACCTCCCAAAAAAACATGTTTCTAAAGGCCATAATGACTATAATGTTATATTAGTATGTTAATGTTAAAATATTTGGGTTGCACCTGTTTCAGACGCGTCCATGCCCATCGAATATGAAAGCATTTTCATACAATGCAAACACATTAAAGAACATACACTACTCACAATAAGTTAGGGATACTGTGAGAGACTCAGTGGATTTCATACATACTGTGTTTGTTTCACTTCAGAGATTTTTGGACACACCTCATTTTGTGTTTTCCATGTAATGGTCTCACTGTGTACAGTGTGCCATACATATTGGGTCCAATACCAAAAAATACCAAAAGACAACCCTTTTCAATGTGGCATCAATGTCAACATTCTGTGGGTATAAAAAGCTGGTATTGTCAGTAAGTCATTCCAAGCTCATCATTCAAACAGCCATGAACACACGACGTCACTTAACGGACGAGCAGCGCCACCTGGCCATAGCGTGCCTTCAGGTCGGTGGCAGGCGGTCAGATGTTGCTCGTGAACTTGGTGTGTCTCAAAGTGTCATCAGCAGACTTGCATCAAGACACAGAACTACTGGCAGAGTTCGTGACTGGAGGAGTGGAGCCCCACGAGTGACAGACCGCAACGATGACCAGTACCTAAGGACCTATGCACTCAGACATCGTTATGCAACTGCCACACAGCTGCAGGCCCGTTTACGAGATGTGAGGGGTACTAGGGTTTCCAGACAAACCATTCGCAACGGACTCCACCGCTTTGGCTTGAATGCCAGACGACCGTTGCAGGTGACTCCACTGACACCAAGACACCGCCGTGAACGTTTGCAGTGGGCACAAGACCATGTGACCTGGACAATGCAGCAGTGGTCTACCATCCTGTTGACTGATGAGTGTCGGGTCACCCTGCACAGAAATGATGGTCGTCAGCGTTGCTGGAGAAGGCGAGGTGAGCGATACACCGAGGTCAACATGGTCCCCAGGGTTCGCTTTGGTGGAGGAGGTGCAACAGTCTGGGCAGGCATCACCAGGCAGCGCAAAACAGATTTGGTTATTGTAGATGGCTCAGTCACTGCACGTTCTTACCTCAGAGACATCATAGAACCCATCATCATCCCCCAATTCCGCCAGCACACCCCCAACTTTCTGTTCATGGATGATAATGCTCCACCACATCGTGCCAGAATTGTCACAGCTCGACTTCAGGAAGTCGGAGTGCCTCATATGGTATGACCAGCAATGTCCCCGGACCTGAACCCCATAGAGCAAGTCTGGGACCAGCTGAAGCAGAGACTGGATGATCGTACCCCACCCCCACGTGACCTGGCAGAACTGCGTGTAGCACTTGTGGAAGAGTGGAACGCATTGCCTCAGAACAACATCATGAGGCTAGAGAGGAGCATGAGACGTCGATGTCAAGCTGTCATTGCGGCAAATGGTGGAAACACCCGCTAATGTCATTGTTAATTCTTGTTATTTGGGGCTATCCTTGTTATTGTCTAAATTTTTGGGGTAATAAATATTAAAATAATGAAAATGGTGTTTCTTCTCATTCATTATTAGTAATATCAAAGGGAACTTTTACTTATTTCATTTAAATTCAGACCAAATAGGAAAAGCACTCATGTAAATAACAATATCCCTAACTTATTGTGAGTAGTGTATATGTGTACTACTGAGCATTAATCAGTCCCTCCAGGAAGTTGCGATTTCGCGATCGCAACTATCAACGCAAATTCAACCAATCAGCGCGATTTTTTCGCGGCCCTGCAATTTTTTACAATCACCGCAACTTTCCCGCAAATTTGACCAATTACCTCAATCTCAGCCCCTGTACGTCATCGGTTTTGTCATCAACTTGACATCCTTGGAACATAAACGTAAGTCCTCACTTGATCGGCACTTTTCAACAATAAAACACGCAGAGAGAACGGGTGAAGAGAGGGGACAGCAGGCAGGACAAGTGACCATGACAACGTCATTATTTATAGATTGAGGGGCTCAGTGTTAGCTTGGTCACCTACCTGCAGCAGGTGTGCTTTATGAACCAGCTCTCCTCACCTCCATGCATCTGTCTCATCTTCATTGAGGATTTTTACCCCCCGGTGTGCGTTAGTGACAAAGACACAACCGGGGGACGTCTGTTTACTATTTGATGTTTGACGTTGTTGCCGTGGTTACCGTAGAAAGCTCTGCATCTACAGCTTGATTTAATCCAGTTTGGTGAAACATCAGACACCTTCAGTAAGTTTTGATCAACTCCTAGTCATCAAAGATGTAGATTAATTTCAGAGTGCGTGAACTGACTGTGCATCAGTCGCTGCAAGGTGCATTCAGGGACCGTCGTAAATGTGCAATATAGTCCTTTCATGGCATTTTTCTGTGAATCAAGAGAATCAAAATACAGTCAGTGGCCACATCAAGAATGTTTTCTAAAAATAACTGTAATTTAGCATATTTACTTGCCCCTGAGATGTTATTGGGGGAAAAAAGCAAAAAAAAATAATCGCAACTTTCACTGCAATTTTTTCAAAAAGCTGTCGCAAATTCAGGCTTTTTGGGCCGCAACAATCACAAAGAAATCCCGCGAAATCCTGGAGGGACTGATTAACGTGTTTCATGGAGCAGAGGATATGATGTTGCCTATAAGTATAGTGATGGTGCAAAAAGTCAAACTTCACAGGCATGTTATCAACAGCCTTTATTGGAGTGTCACTGTATATAAATGTGTTTTTTTGAACGATGACAAGCCGGAATGAAAAGAAGCTGAAGTGAAACAGGAGTAACAAGGCTATTTTTAAAATGTAAGGAGTAGAAAGTACAGATAATTGTGTGAAGATGTAAGGAGTAGAAAGTACAGATAATTGTGTGAAGATGTAAGGAGTAGAAAGTACAGATAATTGTGTGAAGATGTAAGGAGTAGAGGTAAAAAGTCGTCTGGAAAAGAATTACTCCAGTCAAGTATAGATACCCAAAATTTCTACTTAAGTAATGTTGATAAGTACTTGACACCTCTGCTCACGGAGAGATACTGCAGGTCTTTTCTTCCTGCAGTGGTCAGACTTCACAATCAACAACAATAACTTCACCAAAACGGACTCAAGTACAATATCTCCCCCGTCTATCTATCTAATAATTACTCATCCCTCTCCTTACATGTGAAATACGTTTTTCTCCTCATCTTCTCAGTTCTGTGCGTTGTTTTTAACCTGTGCTACAAGTCTGTGCACATTTTTCACTGCATCACTGGTTTTGTAAATATTTGTAAATGTTCTTATTTAGTTGTGTATACTTCCGTGAGATACGTATGCTTATTTTACTTCTTTAATCTAAATTGCTAATAACTTTTTAATAATTGCTTTTTATACTGTTTTGCAGTATCTACTCTGCTGCTGTAACACTTACATTTCCCCTTTGTGGGAATCTGATCTGATCTGATGTTAAGGCTGCTGGAGCTAGCTCTGATAGTGGTCGACTCACTCTGCAGACTCTGTGGTCTTGTGTTTCTTGTTTAGCTGTGACTGTTTCCTGACCTTAAGACTGATCCAGTGTGTGACTTTTAAAGACAGAACATGTGTGGGAAAACTCAAAGTTTAGCATCTGTGTTGGTTTGGGATGAACTCTGAAGCGTCTCTGATAAGATGAAGTTATTTACGGCCTGCTTGTGTCCGTCTGTTTGCATTTGTGGTATTTGCCGGCTTTAGCTGGTCTGTAATTATCACAGAGCAACTCCCTGTTTACCAAAGGAATCCCATACTCTCTGAAAACATGTCATCTTCATAACATGTGGAGTAACTCTGAGCACGCCCAGAGCTGGTCCAGTTTAATGTTTAATGTTTTAGAACATAAAGACTTTAAATATCTTTACATTAAATCCTCTCTGAGGTAACTGACTGGATGATCAGGACACAGTGACTTCCAGCACCGCCTCTGTCGTCAGAGTGGGTTTATAAATGACAGTTCCCTCCAACCGCACACAGGTCAGGAGAGTGCTGCGTTGCCATGGAAACAGCCAGGTGAATCAGCTGTGTCACTGTGGCGGGCACGCAGAGAAAGGAGAGTGCTGACGGCGTGTTTTCAGTCAGCTGCAGTCAGCACAGAGAGAGGCCAAACAGCAAACAGAGAGAGAGAGAGAGAGACAAAGACACAAACACTGACGAGGCCCAAACACACACACACGCACACACACACGCAGACAGACAGAGAGAGAGAGAGAGAGACAAAGACACAAACACTGACACTGACGAGGCCCAAACACACACACACACACGCGCACACACACACGCAGACAGAGAGAGAGAGAGAGAGAGAGAGAGAGACAAAGACACAAACACTGACACTGACGAGGCCCAAACACACACACACACGCATACACACGCACACACACACGCAGACAGAGAGAGAGAGAAGTGTCTGAGACACAAAGACACAAACACTGACACTGTGACGAGGCCCAAACACACACACACGCACACACACGCACTCACGCACACATACGCAAACACACGCACACACACGCACACAGAGAGAGAGAGAGAGAGACAAAGACACAAACACTGACACTGTGACGAGGCCCAAACACACACACACGCACACACACGCACTCACACGCACACATACGTACACACACGCACACACAGAGAGAGAGAGAGAGAGAGAGAGAGACAAAGACACAAACACTGACACTGTGACGAGGCCCAAACACACACACACACACAAACAAGCACACACACGCACACACACGCACTCACACGCACACACACGCACACACAGAGAGAGAGAGAGAGAGAGAGAGACAAAGACACAAACACTGACACTGTGACAAGGCCCAAACACACACACACACACACAAACAAGCACACACACGCACAAGCACACGCACACGCACACACACACACACACACAGAGAGAGAGGCGTCTGAGACACAAAGACACAAAGACTGACACTGTGATAAGGCCCAAACACACACACATGTACTAACACACACACACACGCACACACACACACGTACTAACACACACACACACACACACACACACATACACACACGTACTTACACACACACAGACACACACAAACACACACACACACACGCACACACACACACACACACACACACATGCACACACTCACAGACTTCTGAACAGGGTACAAAGAAGCTAAATGTGGCACAAGCCTTAAAGTAAACCCTGTAAGACTGCCATTAACTACAAATACAGACATCTTTCTATTTAAAGACCTGAAGCCATGAAATGTGTCCCTTCAGAGCACCTGTAGAGGCCTCACCTGACTGAAGGTTGCTGATGTTGATATATGTCTCTAGAAACGATGGTGTAGCTAGCAGCTAGCAGCTAGCAGCTAGCCGTTAGCCGATAGCCGTTAGCCGATAGCTGAAACCACTCCCAGACGAGCCGGTGTGCTGCGCTGTTAACAGTCCTGTTATCAACCTGAGACGTGACCGTGTGTTCAGATCTGCAAAATAAACACGGTCATGTTTTTTGGCTCATTACGATCCCCTACAAAGGCATGAGTCTCAGTTTAACAGACCACAATGTCTGGATTCATCTCCTCACCTGTCTCCTTTTCCTTCATGAACTGAGTCTGGGTGAACTCTCCTGCTGTACCCATTTAGTTCAGACCAGAACCAGGACTTCTCTAATGGCACACTTGACAGATGTCCATCTGTCTCTGGTGAGTCTCAGTTTCACTGTAACAGACCATGCCTGGACTCTGTCTCAGCTGGGTTCATGTCCTCTCACTTGGACTCAATCTCTCTCAGTTTGATGACCTGCTAGCTCAGACCAGAACCAGGATTTCTCTAATGGGACACTTATTGTCCATCTGTCTCTGGTGGGTCTCAGTTTCACTGTAACAGACCATGCCTGGACTCTGTCTCAGCTGGGTTCATGTCCTCTCACTTGGACTCACTCTCTCTCAGTTTGATGACCTGCTAGCTCAGACCAGAACCAGGATTTCTCTAATGGGACACTTATTGTCCATCTGTCTCTGGTGAGTCTCAGTTTCACTGTAACAGACCATGCCTGGACTCTGTCTCAGCTGGGTTCATGTCCCCTCACTTGGACTCAATCTCTCTCAGTTTGATGACCTTCTAGCTCGGACCAGAACCAGGATTTCTCTAATGGGACACTTATTGTCCATCTATCTCTGGTGGGTCTCAGTTTCACTGTAACAGACCATGCCTGGACTCTGTCTCAGCTGGGTTCATGTCCCCTCACTTGGACTCACTCTCTCTCAGTTTAATGACCTGCTAGCTCGGACCAGAACCAGGATTTCTCTAATGGGTCACTTATTGTCCATCTGTCTCTGGTGGGTCTCAGTTTCACTGTAACAGACCATGCCTGGACTCTGTCTCAGCTGGGTTCATGTCCCCTCACTTGGACTCACTCTCTCTCAGTTTAATGACCTGCTACCTCGGACGAGAACCAAGATTTCTCTAATGGGACACTTATTGTCCATCTATCTCTGGTGGGTCTCAGTTTCACTGTAACAGACCATGCCTGGACTCTGTCTCAGCTGGGTTCATGTCCCCTCACTTGGACTCAATCTCTCTCAGTTTGATGACCTTCTAGCTCGGACCAGAACCAGGATTTCTCTAATGGGACACTTATTGTCCATCTATCTCTGGTGGGTCTCAGTTTCACTGTAACAGACCATGCCTGGACTCTGTCTCAGCTGGGTTCATGTCCCCTCACTTGGACTCACTCTCTCTCAGTTTAATGACCTGCTACCTCGGACGAGAACCAAGATTTCTCTAATGGGACACTTATTGTCCATCTATCTCTGGTGGGTCTCAGTTTCACTGTAACAGACCATGCCTGGACTCTGTCTCAGCTGGGTTCATGTCCCCTCACTTGGACTCAATCTCTCTCAGTTTGATGACCTTCTAGCTCGGACCAGAACCAGGATTTCTCTAATGGGACACTTATTGTCCATCTATCTCTGGTGGGTCTCAGTTTCACTGTAACAGACCATGCCTGGACTCTGTCTCAGCTGGGTTCATGTCCCCTCACTTGGACTCACTCTGTCTCAGTTTAATGACCTGCTAGCTCGGACCAGAACCAGGATTTCTCTAATGGGTCACTTATTGTCCATCTGTCTCTGGTGAGTCTCAGTTTCAGTGTATCTAGCAAGTCAGAGTAATGTCAGCTGAAATCTGACTGCAGCGCTATGAAGCCGAATCTGATGGAAGTGTGTTTTAATGACAAACAGGCTGAGAGGAAGCTGAACAACCACATCAGGATGCAGATTTGTAAAATAAGTCGACTCATTTGTCGGCTCGTCTGTAAAAGGACAAACAACCTTTAAAAAATGAATGACGCTTGGATGAACCGTTTCTGATGCAGCTCAAGGTCGTCTGGAGATTCTCAGCCCCACAGTGGGAGACAGCATCCTCAAGCACTCATTTGCATGTGTTTGCATGTGTGCGCTCACTTTGCATGTTAGAACAACACTTTTTGGACCCAACGTTGTGGAGTTTTTGGTGCACACCACCAAACCTGACCCATCATGTCGGATATTGCAGCACAGCTCTGGAACAAGGTTACTTCTTACTGGCAGCAGAATAGTGTGTATGGCATCGAGTAAACGTAAACAAAGTGTGTGTTCATGTTGATATCTGAGTCAGCCGTGCCACAGAGTGACTCCATGAAGAGTTTTAATCATTCCTGAAACATTAGTTCCTCCACACGTAACCTCCCTCGTTCCTGCAACAGCTCCTGAACTCTACAGACCTCACGTCTTTGTCCTGACAAGTCTCTCCCTCGGCCCTGCTCTGTATTATTCATTTGGCCCGCAGCATCTCTGTAAATTATTCAGTCTGCAGAGAAAAAAAAAAAAAGGGGAGACACCCAGCGCCGAAGCAGCAGACGCACGGGGATCCTGAAGCTGCCGGGAAGGTCACCGCACTGCCACATCAGTTTAACAGAAACAGGAGGAAGTCTAATGCCCACACACTGACTCCAGAAATACATACATCTGAATCCTGCACACACGTGGAGGACGTGAAGTCAGGCCGGAGCCTCCACCACAATGTTTGTGTAAGGAAAAGTCACGTCTATAGATATCTGAGAAACCCAGAGACATGTTATACTTACGCCCAGAGAGGAGGGCAGGTTCAGGGCTGAACTGGTGCATTTGTCAGCTCCAATAAAGAAAAAACACCATTTTCATGAGGATGAAGCACCAGTCAAAGTAGATCACTTCACATGTTGGAGAGGATTCAACTTTAAAAGCCGTAACATCGACTAACCTGAAACAGAGGTGTTTAAAACATCTGGACCTGAACAGAGAGGGGGATGTTTGCTCCTGTTATATTCAAGTCTCTGGTTCTCGTCTTAAGCATGAATATTAAGGAGTTTTTAAACTGCTCTAAGTCTTACAGTAAGTCTGCTGTGGTCCCTGTTCATCAGTTTGTACCAACGCTGATGACGCGGTCTTATTTTGAAGGATCTTCAAACGTCTCATATTCAGACGACCTCCTGCAGCCAGACAGAGTTACACCCAGATGCTCTCACACCTTCACCTTTGACACATTTACACTTCAACATAATGATGTCAGCTGTGAATGAAGGAGGTCTCAGAGCTCTAAATATGTGTCCATGCAGACTTCACGGTTAAGTACAGTAAAGCATGCTTTTAAATTTGCTCATCAGTGGCAGTAAAAGCCTCCGTCCCTTCATTAACCAGCGCTGCTCTCTTCCTGTTTGTGGCGGTGCTGGTTAATCTCTGGAAGGCGTGAGGATTAGCTCCCAGCAGGCCGGCCCCGCTCAGCCTCTCTGGAACATCTGCTGGAGACTCTGATCGGGCCACTCGGCTCTGCGAGGCGGAGAAGAAGCGAGCGGGCGAGCGAGCGGGAGGTGAATAAGTGGGAAAGAGGATTAAGAGCCCAGCAGTGTCGGGTTAACCTTCTTGTTTGGTGATTCAGGAACGTCGGCGCGTAATCCTTGGATGTGAAGGGCGACTAATGAGTATCGCACACACTCTTTCACCAATCAGAGATTAACAGAGCGGTCACACACACGTCTGCAGACCACTGGAAGTCTGTTTCCTCTCAACATTCGAGCAGCACTTTCTGAGTGAACAGCGTCGAGTCAGTCTGCATTAAAACCAGTTTAATCTCTGTTCAGCTGCAGAGAGAACGGGACATGAAGCTGCAACTACACCTTTATTTTTCTCTTTATCTTCCTGTTCAAACTTTTCCTTCTTGGTTTTAAAAACAGATCTTGTTCCTTTCTGCATCAGACTCATACAGGACTTACATCAGACCCCCAAAACTATAAACCTCAAAGTGCAAGAGTGTTTATTTTCTGCTTTACTTCCTCATGCATGAAGATAGAGATAAAAAAGAAATCTCAGATTTTCTGAATAAAGTCAGAAAAAAACAGGAAAAAAAACAGAAAAATTACTCAAAAATTAAAGCTGCAAGCGGCGATGAACGGGCCCTCGCACACCTGCAACCGTCGCCTACGTGAGCTAACGCCACATGTAAACCACCGCCTCATATTTGCCACAACATGATGTGAAAGCAAGATCTGAGAGCATACGGGCTTAGGTTGTGCGAATGTTCCCAATTTTTGGCAGATTGCCAAGAAATCTCAAACTTTAGAGTCTGCCACGCCCACAATTTTAGTCTGAACGGAATGCTTTTAATGGTTTTATAATCGTCAATATGTCTGCTATAGAATGTGCCTTGTTTGGACTGAATCAGAGAAAAACCCTAGGAGGAGCTCTCAAAAGTATGCACCCTTATTTGGGCGTCATTCTTCACATTCAAAGCTGTATGTGTGTTTGATGCCCCGCCTAAACGCCTGCCACGCCCACAATATTAGTCTGAACGGAATTCTTTGAACAGTTTTTAATCGTCAAGGTGTCTACTATAGGTTGCCCTTGGTTTGGACTGAATCGGAGAAAAGCCCTCGGAGAAGATAACGAAAGTATGCACCCTTATTTGGACGCTATTTGTCATGTTCAAAGCTAGGTGGCGCTCTTCCTGTTGAGTTTGGGATATGGGTGCAAGAGGCTTTTTTGTGCGTCCTGATGCCATGAATATGCGTATTGATTTTCAAGCATGTAGCTCAAAATAACCTCTATAGGGAGGGGTTTTTGAAAACTTTAGGGGGCGCTAGTGAGCACCTTTTTTCGACTTCTTTGGCGACACCCAAAAAATGTCGCAATTTTCCCAAGGCCTGACGAGTGTGTTGGATGAGGTGAAATTACGTGCATTTTAAAGTCACAAAAATCTGTTTTCCATCATTATTTTTTGATGCCCCGCCCCAAAGTCTGACACGCCCACAATTTTAGTCTGAATGGAATGCCTTTACTATTTATTGTCAGTGGGTTTACTATAGAATGTGCCTCGTTTGGACTGAATCGGAGAAAAGCTCTAGGAGAAATTAGCAAAAGTATGCACCCTTGCACGGACCCATTTTGGCCCCATTTTTCATGTTCAAAGCTAGGTGGTGCTCTTCCTGTTGAGTTTCAAATATGGGTGCAAGAGGCTTTTTTGTGCGTCCTGATGCCATGAATATGCGTAGTACTTTTCATGCATGTAGCTCAAAAAAACTCTATGCGTAGGGGGTTATTTTTACCTCTAGGGGGCGCTACTGAGAATTTTTTTTGCGAGACCTATAAAAACTCGATGAGTGTGCAAAAATATCCACGCTTTCATTCATGTTCAGGGGTCCAAAAATGCGTTTTAAGTGGCTGAAGAAAGAACAATCCTGAGGGTTACAAGAGGGCCTTCTACACCAGCGGTGCTCGGGCCCTAATAAAACTCTTTGAACACAAATGAAAAAAAAATTAAAAATTAAATATAAAAGAATTCCTGGAAAATAAAGTTAAATATTTACAGCAAAAATAACTGGAAGATAACTTTAAATATTTATATTTGAAGGTAAAGAATGTAGAAACGTGAATATTTACTGATATCTAGCGATCAGATTACAGACTGAACCGCTCCCTTGCTCACTCCTCCTGGCGGTGAAGTGACGGTGGTCTTTAGGGACAAAAAGCTCCTGTGATACAGGATAAATATGATCCTCCAGTTGTCAAGTTTTCACATCATAAACTTCTTATTATTACAAATAATTTGGAATACATATGTCACTAGTTAGTCCGTTCTGTGTTACTGTAGAAACATGGCGGTGCAAGATGGCAGCCTCCGTGGAAGAGGCTCATTTAACTTCCTCATGCATGAAGATATCCAAACACACACACCTCCTACAGAGATCTCAGCCTCCTCTTTAACTCTGTAAAACATCATTTATTCATATCTTAACTCCTCAGGGCCAGACGCCTGACATCAGCTGAGATACAGTCTGGTTTGATCAGTGTGAGTCTCAGCAGGTGGACTCTTCAGGTTTCTATTTCTGGCTCCGTGTTTATAAAAGAGGGACGCTGACAGATAAGATACAAAGATGTCTGAAGTATTTTTAGACACCCGTCCTCCGGTTCAGCCACTGATCCGACGTCTACCAGTAATTACATCCTAACGCCGCCTCATTGTTTCTGCACAGATGTGATTAACACACATCCAGTCTGCGTGTGTGTGCGGCCAATCACGCTGCTTTACAACTTGTTCTACATCATTCCTGAGTCCTGCTCGTCTGTCCTCACAGCGCTCTGAACTCTCACACACAATCAGTCAGTCAGGAACACGCAGCCTTTCAGCGCCTGCTCATCAGACCTGTGCGGCTCATCTCCAACACAAACACGCTGCTCAAGAAGCTGCAGACCTGATTTATCAAACAGACTGTAAAGAGCTAAAGAGACATCAGACTGTCATGTAGTATAATAAAACAGATCTGGGTCATCTGGAGTATTTCTGTATCTCTGTGGTAAACTCTGCTTGGTGGATGTTTAAAGGCTGAATGCAGACACAGACATGCCTTTCTATTGTTTTCTATAATATACATCCAATGCACACTGCCCTTCCTGTCTCTGTTTGTTTGTCTTGCTGGTATCTGCCCTCGGTTTGTTAAATTAACCGTGCTGGACTGCAGAATGAAAACACAGCTCCCTCAGAGCTGCACAAACAGGCCTGACTGAAACAACAACATGCTTTAATATCACAAACTGGACCCAGAGCTTTGTTTGTGCAACATTCGTCACCAGTGAGAGGATCATGGGTTACATCTGTGAAGAGGAAATGTATTTATATGAGGAGAGGAAGAGGCAGATATACCAACGTTTCTAAAAACTAAACCACAGTGAAGTGGTGCAAATGAAAAACAAACCCTGCAGACCAGAGCTCTGTCAGAGCTGTAAATCTCTCAGCAGACTGTGTCAGTGTTTTCAGTCAACAAACCTGTGCACAGACTAGAGCTCAAGGATAACTGAGCTAACTAGCTAACAACAGCTACAGTTTGCAGCTGCAGACACTTAACTCAGAGGCAGAGCAGGTCTAGACCGTACTCTATGTTCTATTATTAACAAAGACCCAACATCAAGACAGGATCAGATCCAGTCCCATCTTACAGACAGGACTCAGTCTGATCTCATCTTAATCCACCATGAGCAGAGCACTTTGCAGCATTTAGCAAGTTACAGTGGCAAGGACAAACTTCCTTTAACAGGCAGAAACCTCCAGCAGGACCAGACTCATGTTAGACACACATCTGCTGAGACCGTGTTGGAGAGAGGGATAGAGGGAGATGAAGAAAGAGAGAGAGATGATAGTGGGGAGACGGATAGTAGTAGTTGTAGCATCTGGAGTCTGGCGCGTCCACAGCAGCAGAGATCCAGAGGAACCTACGAGACAAGGGAGCTCAGGGACTCCAGAAAGGTCTATGGTTAGGAACTTTAAAGGTGACATATCATGCAAAATGGACTTTTTAATGGTTCTCTACCTGAAATATGTTTCCCTGGCGTGTCTATAAACCCCCCGAGAATGAAAATACTCCATTCTGCCCCTGTTCTGATTTCTCCACCTTTCTGTAAATGTGTGTGAAACCAGCCGTTTCAGACTTCAGTGTTTTTGTTACGTAACAACAATATCCGGTCTGTCACGGAGTCAGAGCTCGGAGCTTGTTCAGTCCATAGACTGTATAAAATACAACTCAACCCCTCCTCTGTTTTTCATTCCCTGCACACATGTGTGCTAACAAGGAGCTTAGGAGGGAGGCATGCTAGTTGTAGGCTGTCTTAATAAACACAAAGGTCTGTTTTACTCCCCACGTCTGCAGATTTGAAGATCTAGTGGATGATTTTTATTTACCATGGATAAGTGCTAGCGCTAGTTAGCATAGCTACATAGCTACATGTCGTAGCTGTAGCTGTGTACCAAGACACACGTCGACATACTGACAAATAAAACAACAAGAAACACTAAATCTGTGACCAATCCTTCAGAAAGGTCCTGCTGCCTTTCTGGCAGAGGTCGGTTTTACTCCCCACGTCTGCAGATTTGAAGATCTAGTGGATGATTTTTATTTATCATGGATAAGTGCTAGTGCTACTTAGCATAGCCACATAGCTACATGTTCGTAGCTGTGTACCAAGACACACGTCTACATACTGATAAATAAAACAACAAGAAACACTAAATCTGTGACCAATCCTTCAGAAAGGTCCTGCTGCAGGCGCCTCTCCATCAGGATCAGATTCTGGATCAGATTCAGAGGGTTGAAGTAACGTGATCTGTGAGCAGCCGTGTATATTCAGCCAACATGTAAACATTAGATCAACGTGCTGGAGAGCCGAGGCCACATCCACTTCCTGAGGGGGCGTGGTCAGAGAGAAAACAGACTGTTCTGAGGAGGGCTGAAGAAGAGGGCTTTTCAGGCAGACCAAAATCTGATTTCAAAGTGTTTTTTTGAGCATAAACTTTAAAGACATGTTTTGGGGACCTCTTAGACCAATATATGTTGATGAAAAAGCGTGATATGTCACCTTTAATGGGACAGGAAGACCTGGCAGTCTAGGCGTATAGCAGCAGAACTAAGAGCTGGTCCTGGCTGGTAAATGGAGTTGCAGTTCTGCAGAGTACTCAGTGAGTCCGGCTCGTAGAGAACTTTGCTGCAGCTTCCATTGGTGGTCTAAAAACTGAGAGCTTCATGCAGTCTGTTTCTAATTTTGGAAACTGAGCTGTGTCTGAAATGCACTTTGTTTTGAAATATTGTCGGTGTTTTTGAATTTGCATTTTATCCAAAGTTGCAGCCAGTCTCTCCTGCATGATGACTACCATCCAACAGAAGCTCTCTGTGTCATCACTGAGTTTTCACAGTGAGTTCATGAATATATCCAAACAGCGGTCTCAAACCCGGTACAGCAGAGTTCACCGACTCATTCCTGCTGCATGGAAACAAGCCTCTGCTCCGACCACATCACACACACGGGTCGTGGTCGCTCTCAGCGCAGCCCCAGCTTCATTTCAGCTTCTCGTGGCTTTTTCAGGCTTTCCAGAGACGACAAATATGTCTCACATGTTGCTTGGTGTTAAAGGTTTCACAAGACGCTGCTGGGTTGAAAACATTAAATATCTTCAAGAGGACGTGCTTCATCTGAGGCTGTCAGATAACTTTAAACAGACAGGAGACGTGTAACATGACCTGTTTGTGATCTGTGTGGATTTAAACTCTCCTCGTGTTTGTTGTGAATGAGTCTCCAACTTGAGAACACATAACGCTCAGATTTCCTCCGACTGTTTCCGCCTCCCTTCCCGTCTCAGGCTGGAGGCAGAGAACAAGAGGATGTAAGCATCAACACAGCGCCGCGGTCAACATTATGACACAATGAGAGGCTGCAGGAAGTGTGTTTGACTGAGAGGCTTAAAACACTGGAAGAAAGTCAACTATTCCTCGACCTACAGCTCAGGATTAACCCTTAGTGAACCGCATTCTTCAGAAAGTCCAGAGCATACTTAAAAAAATACTGTTCTGTTATCCTGCCATCAAATATGAGACATTGACTGACATGAATCAGATTATAAAAATCCACTTCAACCACGCTGATTAATACACTCTGCTGAGATTATAGAGTTTTCAAATTAGAGCAGAGAGAAAATAAAAACATACACTAAACCTGTCTAGTTTTTAGTGTTACATTAGTTTTAGGATATTTTTTGTATGTTTTGCACATTAAGTAGTTTGTTCTGTCTGAAGTCTATCTTGTAATTTTGTATCGACCTAACATCTCACTGGCTGCAAAACAAGTTTACCTACGAGTACAAACAAAGTAACCTGAACCTGAACCTAAATATTCTCTAAAGTTCCTGAGGGTTATTTAATCTTACAAATTCAAAGAGATGAACTTTAACAGTCCCTTGTGTTTTCAAGTCTTATTTACACACAAAAAATAAGGATTAAAAGTTAAAAAAAAAGTACAAAAGTTTTGAGATCTTAAAACTTAACCAACTAAAGAAAATATCTGGAATATATAGAAAAAATATTCAGATATCTGTGAGATGAAAAATTGAAAATTCACATGAAAAAAAATCTCAGAATTTTTGATTAAATTCACACATTTACCAGAAATAAATACTGTAAAATTACACAAAAAAAAAAATCTTCAAACAGAAATGAACAACATTTTTTTTTAAATGAAATATAAAATAATTCCTGGTAGATACAATTCAATATTTAAAACAAAAATAACCGGACTATTACTTTAAATAATTCTATTTGAAGGTAAAGTGAATAGAGATGTGAATATTTAGTGATATCTAGCAGTCAGATTCTAGACTGAAACACTCCCTCTCTCACTCCTCTTGGTGAAGTGACGGTGGCCTTTAAGGACAAGAAGCTCCTGTCATACATGACATCATAAACGTCTTATCAATACCAAGCGGCAAACTCCGGTCTCAAACGATGAAGCCAATGCGGAAGTGATATAAACTGCAGTACATCGAGAATCCTCTTGAGGCTGGCTGCAGAAACACTGGAAACCACATAGACATGAATGGGAAAAAGACGATCTTTGCAGCATTAATAAACATGTTTACAGCCTGGTTCAAAAAACAGCTTGGCCCTACAACGCTAATCTCTCTAATGGCACACACTGTGCAGGGGGTGAATTTTTTTCTAACGTGACGGTTAAGAAGATATTAAGATTATGAGTTTTGCCCAAATAAGGACATGACTGACGTGAATCCCGGTCGGGAACACACAGCCATTGGCTAAGAGACTCACACTACGTCACACTCTGCCTAGTTGAGTTCCGCATTACCAATATGGCTGCTGCCGTCGATTTGCTTCAAAACAGCTCTCAGTAACAGATGGGTGACATCACGGATACCACGTCCATATTTTATACAGTCTATGATCAATACAAATCATTCTGTACACATGTCACTAGTTTGTCTGTTCTGTAGAACATGGCGAGGCAATGTGGCAGCATCAGTGGAGGGGCTCATTTTAAGTCAGACGTACTCATTAATATCATATTTATTTTCTACCATGTCTGATCTGATAAACGCTGCTAAATACAACAAACTGCACCTTTAAAGACGTAAACATACAAGAGAAATGTACAAATCTGTTTGAAAAAATGAGAATTAAGTCAGAAATCCAAGAAAATAAATTGACAAATTTACAGGAAGATATTTCCAATAATTTTATGGTTTTAATTTATACATTTATTTATTAATGCCCTGATAAACGGCTTTACTCCACGCTGGTGTGTTTACTGAGGAAGCTACAGGTCTCAGTCTGCTGGGTCAGATCACAGCTGTAAAAATGAATCTATAAATTATGTGTAAATGATAAAACGGAGTCACATTACTTTGTTAAAGACTCTTTATCTAATACTTCCACAGACATTAAGGTCCCCCCTCCATCGGCCCTCAGCCTTAAAGACTCGGTCCTCCCATAAGGAGGTCTCGGGGGAGAGGGTCAGGAAGTGGCCTATTTGTTCCACACAAGATTCCACAAATACCAGAGTGAGACCTAAAGGGAGGAGAGCCTGCTTCCCGTTGTTTCCAGTCCGCCTGTTAAGACAAGTGAAGATGGCTTTGCTTCTTTAACCTCCAGTTTCTCTCTCTCTCTCACGCTCCAGCCTCCCTCTCCCCCCCTCTCCCTCCTCTCTCCCTCCAGGCCTCTTCGATCTGAATTCCTCCTGCGAGTTATAGATAGTTTGGGGCAGAAGTCTCCAGCTGATTTACAAGCTGACAAGTTAGCTCTAAGTATTTCCATCCCGTGCATCACCCTCACTAACGGCCTCACTATGAGTGCGGTTTGGAGGATACGTAAAAACATGTGTATGACGAGGACGCCAGCTTCCTGAGCTGTTCTTCACACAGCGTGGGCTTCTAGTAGGAGGCTGGAGGATTTCTCAAGACACACTAATTTCATTCATTGAATTCAGACCATCAGAAAGTCTGAATCCAACGCTTCTTTGTTGAGACTTGTGAAGGGAATAAGTGGAGAACTTTCAGCACAGGAACCCGTCCAACACAAAGCTCAGGATGTTACTCTGTGGAAACCCCCGACCTGAAGTATGTGTTAATAAGTGAATAAAATACAGAATGTTTTTCCATCCTGATCCTGTTCTTCTTAAAGGAATGTTCCTCACTGGCTGTTAGAAACAACAAGCTGTGAAGACTGCAAATAAAAACTCTGCACACAGTTTAAAGCTGATTCAAGCTTCTAGAGGCGTACACACATTCAGTCTCTACATGTCAGACATGCTGCATCTGAAGAGCCATGATCACCATTAACGCTTAGCATGAACTCCCATCTCCTGTGTACCTGATGTGGCAGTAAATCCACAACATAAGCAGCCATCTTCAACATAACCGCCTCAGGGGACTGGACTGCCTCAGCCAATGAAACACGAGCTCAAAGAATTATCTGGTTTTTCAAGCAAATACAAAGACATCAGTGTGATGAAGATGGAAACAGACATGATGACGGACGAACTTGCTCTACTGAACGAGCACCTGGGGATTCAGGTATGACTGCTACAACTATTTCATGTCTCCAACATTGACTCCCATCAGGACGGAGATAAGAATGGCGTGCACTGACTGCTGGCTGCTGAGACGCTTTCTGCTCTGATGATGACATCAGAGAGTGAGATCATGAGAGTGTTTTGGACTCAAAAAGCCGTGATCGCAGAGATCGGCCGGTGTTTTGGTTTAAACAGCGACCCTGTTAACTGGAGACTTTCAGCCGGATGCATCCCTCATAAACGTCTTTAGACCATCATTAAATATCTGATGAGGATATTTTGAAATCTTAATAAAAACTGAACTAGTTTGCATTCCCAGGAACTCCCTCTGTGTTTCAACAGCTGTGTAAACTCCACAAACACTGACACGTTCAGCTGAAGGTCTCCAGTTTACAGGGTCACTTTTAAAACCGGAACACCGGGAGAGACGCATTCACGGTGGGCTGAGAGAAGACTACTGTTACAAGCTGCTAAATCAAGAGAATCACAGCTTCTTCTTTTGAAAAGTACACACACATACAAAAAAGATAGAACAAATAAAAACTAATGAAAGAAAGAGAAATCAAGTGAATCACAGATGTGTGTGATGTTATTGTGGACGGAGGGAGGAATAAAAACACTGAGGTTAATCTACCAATCAGACACGTTCAGCATTGCAGGACCCGCCCCCCTTTGAAAAGTACTACCCCCTACCAGGGGCTTTTCAGAAGGGAGATTAACTACCCCTGAACTAAATTTAGACCCTGGGTCGACCGATCGAAAAACGCCTTTTGGTGCTACAACTTGGTCCACTGGCTGCTCAGACCCAAATCTTAAATGCTCCGACACCGGTCTGTTGGCTGCTGTGACGGTTACTACATTTATTTTACATTTGAGCTGAAAGCCGGACAATCAGGGAGCAAGGTCAAAAGGTTTCTGATTCGATAATGAGAAGTTTGGGGAGCAGGTAGTTACCCAAGGTTTGTCACAATATCTGGATATCATCAGCTGGAGGAAGGTCTCTCCATCCCTGATCATGTAAACCAGGGGTGTCCAAACTTTTTTCAAAGAGGGCCACATTTGATGTTGTCAGAATACCTCAGGGCCAGTGGCTCCTACTGAGACTTAGGAATCATAAAAGTTAGATATGAAATGTCTTAATAATTATTTTACATTATTATCTCAATAAATCAGTAACTAGGTAGTCCTCAGTTCTCCACAAGCCACGAATACATTAGCAAACTTTATCTTCTTCTGGAGGATCAGGGGTCGGGCAATGTAGGAAAAATATTGTCTCATTATTTTCCTATGGCAGGATCATGATCTGGATTTCATCACACTTCTTTTTCATGTTGTTTTTAAGACTTTTCTGACCAGCAGACAACATATTAAGAACTAAATAATTCTTGTCCTGCATTCTAAACTATTTTTATGCACCAAATTTGGCCTTTTCTGCACAATTTCATAATTTAGATTTTTTTCTTGTAACCTCTTTTGTGTCTTCTGAACTTTTAGTGTTCATCAAGAACATTTTCACACCATGATAAAAATATTAATTTGAAAACCTGTCAGCTTTAAAGCTGGGGTTGGTAGTCAGATTTAGATCCACTTTTTGTTATACTGGTTAAAATGATCTTTATGTCCTGATGGCAATCAATACATGATGTGTTCTTAAAAAAGAAGGAAGAAAAGCTGCTACCAATCAGCCTTTTTTGGGTCCAAAATTTTAAACCATTCAAATCCCGTCCTGCTGTTCTGCCCGCCTCCTGCGCGTACATTTCCCCGGCATGTACTCCGAGTCCCCGTCTCCTGCCTCTACTGCCCCTGACTCTATTTCCTGCCCCTCTCGCTCAACCTCGGGCCTGTCCCCTCTGACCCGATGAGGGGCTTCGCTCAGGACTGTAGTCCGGATCAGAGTCTAAAAAGCTCTCACCACGGGGGCTCTGACAAGCAGAAGAATTAATGACATTTAGTAAGTCCTACAGAAAGTGTAGATGTGTTATAGCGTCCGTCCGGACGCTGTAGTGATGACGAGCTGATTCGTGAACACGTTGATCTTTAATAACCGGTCACTGTCGGCCGTGATCACGCCAACCAACAAAACAACAATCAATGTTTGAATGAATGAAGAACTTCTCCTCTTGTCTCTCCTCTCTCCCGCTCACACACTCTACACCTCTCCTGATGCCTTCACTGACTGTCAACACTGTAGGAATTAAGAACATCTACACTGAACATGTTTAACAAACAGTAGAGTTGTTACAGTATTATATATGTGTTATAACTTTTCTCCTGATATCGTGTCACCGGTACAACTGGATAATGCTAGCATGACAGTTGTGAGTACTAACAGCAGCCATGTTTGTTTGTGTTTTTAACTTTCACTATGAGAATGTTTTGGTGAGGACCGGTTTTGAATCAGTCACCATCATATGGTCGCAAGTCAGTGGCGCTCGTGCATGTGAGGGGGGGGGGGGGGGGGGGGGCATCGTTTTGGAGGAGCTCTGAGGGAGGAGGGGAGGGGTTAGACGGAGTCATGAGGAAATGCTACATTCAAATTCATGCTAGTTTTCCGAGACTACCAACCCTAGCTTTAAGAGTTCTTGTGTTTCTTCTTTATTGTCGTCTTGCAGAATTCCCAGAGCTTTGGCTTTTATAAAAGTAGTCAGTATGAAGCTTTTTGAGATGTTTCTGGATTGACTTTAGTTTTGTTTGTGCGCTTGAAAGAAACTGCAAATGTACAGATGATTCAGATGGGATTAATATCTGTGCTATAAATAACACAATTTAAGATGGAAGCTTGGGGCCATAAATAAATGGACCTTGGGCCGCGATTGGCCCCCGGGCCGTACTTTGGACACCCCTGATGTAAACTCATGAGGACTCCTAACCAACAACACAGAGAGGAAAGAAACTCCATGATGAAGAGTGACACTTTTTATGCTTCTACTTCTCTTATCATTAAAATGATTTTAAAGAAAAGCCTGAAAAGTTATTTTTCTGGAAGTCTGAGGAAACAGTTGGGAGCAGAAAGTTTGAGGCCTGAATCAAAGTGGAAGCGAGTTAAGGCAGAATGACTTCCTGAATGGGCAGAAACAACAACGTCTCTGCCAAAGTGAACAGGCAGCACTAAGGGTGCACACAGAGAGAGAGGATGAGGAGGGAGAGAAAGAGGGATGAGCTTTGAAATATCTCAAAGTTAATTAATGTAACGGTAAGATGAAGAATGCAGAGATCAAACTTCTTCATCATCATATTTAAAGACAGGATGATGAGAGAGGCTCGCAGACGGCCTGCTGAACACTCTCTGTGGTTATCGACTTCTTTTATGACTCTGTTAATAAAATGAACATTAAACATGAATCGACCTGCTGCAACACAAACACAACACCAAGGAGAGACCTGGACCTGCTGCCAAACGCCAGCACTCTCATCCCACAGAGTAAACTCTGGAGGAAACTTGAGGACAGTCCGTCCCCGTCAGCTGTAACCTCCGTCTGCTGAATGCTGCATATCCGGTCTGACTGGAGCGACTCCGTGACCCGGACCAGAGGCCTCTGCTCGGGGAATGCTCTGAACTTCAGGCTGTTTGTCTCCTCTGAGGGAGGACATCTGCCACAGATTACAGATTATTGTCATGTTACGGGGAACTCTGCTTTCCAACTCATGTCAGGCCAACATGTTCTGGTGTTTAGTTTTGAACGAGGGAGACTTCATAGATAGATAGATAGAAACTGTATCCTCTGGGAAGGTTCCCTCAGGAAATTCTTCATGTTTAAGGACAGCTGTTTGGGACTGCCTCCCTAAAACACAGTCTTTGGTATCAGTAAGTTTATCAGTCAGTTTGCCAGTCAGTGCAACAATCCAACATCACGACCAACCGGACTCAAATAATCCACTAATGTCAGGTCAACTTCTTTCAAAAACAACAAACAGTAACAGTGTAGAGCTGCAGAAATGCTCATACAAGTCCACGACAGATAAACATCAGTTATCATCAGTGACTTTTAGTCCAGGTAGTGTTAGTAGTAAAACACAGAGGAACATAATAACAGGTTCTGGTTGTACGCAGGAGTAAAGTCCGTACAGAGAGCAAAAACAGGAGGAGCAGGATCCACCGTCATGTGATCCCAGAACCCCCAGCAGTCACCTGATGATGGATCAGCTTTCATCCATCGTTCATCTCAGACCGCCGCGGTTACTTTCATGTTGTTGTTCAGACTGTAAACAGGGTATCACATGAAGAACTCCATCATGACATGAAGTCCTTTAAAGTCGGACCATTACTCCCTGGGGCTGTTTCACTGTCAGATGATAACTGATCAGTTTCAAGACTGGAGAATTCATCAGAAATTCACCCTGTGGGGCGCCGTTGGCCTAGCGGTCTAAGCGCGCCCCATATACAGAGGCTATAGCCCTTGTTGCAGAGGTCGTAGGTTGATTCCAGCCTTGACCATTTACTGCATGTCTTCCCCAACTCTCTGCCCCCCACATGTCCGGTCTCTCTTCAGCTGTTCTGTCCATTAAAGGTGGAAATGCCCAAAATATATAACTTTGAAAAAATAAAAAGAGAGAGATCATCCTGGGTGAAGAGGCTTCTGATCAGGCATGTTCAGATCCAGTTCTCTGGACTACATGAGAAGAATTGCCCAGTTGGGTGCTGCAAAAAACCTTTACCAACTGCAAGTCTGCAACAGTGCCACATCGAAGCTCCACCGTCATCAGGTCTTTGTACATCCTAATTGATCCTGCAACAGCGTAGTAGGGGACCATTGGGTTACGGTTTAGGACTTCTACTGAGCCCCAGTTTTCTGTGCTGAGAATCATTTTTGAGTCTCTGATCTTTGAAGATGGAAGCGTCCGGGTTTCGTTTGTCGTTGTCTGAGTAGTTTTGACCAATTACACCAGTCAGTGTTGGTTGCATGCAGAAAAAAAGATCACATGCAGAGTGAAGGAAGCAAAAACATTCACAGAAGTGTGAACCCAGACCCCGTCAGCTATCAGCACACAACACATTAGCTTTTACAGATCTCTCTTTCTACTGGGATCAGTCTATGAGTGAAAATCAAGTGTGGTTCATACCCAACCAACGATCATCAGACTGACTCTGAGCCTGTTCATGAGTTAGAATATCAGTTATGAGCAGTAAACCTTGAAGTACTAGCCAACACCAACAGATCCTTAATCTTCAGCAGACTAAAGCAGAGAAGTTGAGATAGAGAGCGGATCGACTCTGAGGTTAAATGTCTCTTTAAAAACACAATCAGATCCCCATCAATCGCAGCTCCTGTGATATAAACAGTCAAGGGGAGCAGCTCCTCTCACTGATTTAAAAAGCAAGTTCTTCCTTCTGGAAAACACCTATTGTCTAAAATCATCCCACTGGGCCTTTCTTTGAGGAACATCCTGTCTGTACTGGTCCGAGCTCAAAGAAAAGGTGCATCCTGTCTGTCTGCGTCCAAATCTTGATTAAATCTTAATGCGCTCTTGTTTGTGTAGAGGACTCTTGGCTCCAGCTTTAGGTCCTACTTACACAACGTGATGCTGAACCAGTTGTTTAACCCTCAGTCTGCCTGAAACACAGAGAGCTGTGAAGTCAAACCCACATCGTTCCTCCTTTAAAAGACAATTTGTTATCAGTAAGATTTCAATAATCTGCTCCTTTACAGACTGTTCTGGTTTCACAGCTGTGAAGAGTTTCATCTCTACAGCTGAGTATCAACTCTGATCCTGTTTGAGTACCAGCCCTACAGACAGGTCCTTTTTAGATCATTCTCAGAAACTCTGGTTCGTAATAAACAACAAGAAATGTGCATTTTTGCAAATCCAATCAGAACCAAGTTTGGACGTAGTTTGAAAAATGAAAGATGCGTCACAGCCCCAACGCTACGGCTGCTCACATTAACCTTCAACGCCACCTTTCTGTAACTTGAACGTGACGTGTAACAACATCAAATACATCAGAAACTCATCAACGCCTCCACACCTCTGCAAAAACTCCTTCTTCCTGCCTGCTGTGTGTCTCTCTGCTCCTCTCTCTGTCACAGCCACTACACTGCTAACTCTCCTCATTCACAGGTCTGCAAATACTGATGTTTGTTACATTCTTTTAGCATCAAATTAAGACTCACGCTTCTTTGTTACCGTCATAAACAGACTGAGCGCACAGGAGAGAGGCAGCAGTATCATCCAGTCTCTTTATATCCTCTATGAGTCTCAACCTGCAGACTGTCCACAGGGAGCTTCATGACTGCATGATGACCAACGCCATAAGATGACCTAATGTGGATGATGATATAAGATGATGCAGATATACACACCTCACACACCTCACACACCTCACACACCTCACACACCTCACACACCTCACACACCTCTTCTGGATCAGGACTGATGATTCAGACTGAATATCAGGAGTTCATTTTTTGTTGCTTTGGAATCGACATCATCTGGGTTTTACTTCATCAAAGTAAAATCCTGTTATCATGACAACTCCAGTTTGACTAAGCTACAAAGTCAGCCTACTATCACCTTAAGATTATATCAAGGATTAAAGGACTTATGTCTCAGCAGGATGCAGAAAAACTCCCCCATGCATTTATCTTTAGCAGACTAGACTACTGTAACGGGGTCTGTACAGGACTCCCTAAAAAGTCCATCAGACGACTGCAGCTCATACAGAATGCTGCTGCTTGAGTCCTAACAAGGACCAAGAAACCACATTACTCCAGTTCTTAGATCCCTACACTGGCTTCCTGTCTGTCAGAGAATAGACTTTAAAATTCTGCTGATGGTTTATAAAGACCTGAATGGTTTAGGCCCAAAATACATTGCTGATCTGCTACTACTATATGAACCACCTCGACCTCTGAGGTCATCAGGTACTGGTCTGCTTTCAGTCCATAGATTCAGAAGGAAACATGGTGAAGCAGCGTTTAGTCATTATGCACCACATATCTGGAACACACTCCCTGAAAGCTGTAGGTCTGCTCCAACTCTCACCTCTTTTAAATCAAAGACTAAGACTTTTTTATTTACCACTGCCTTCCTATCTTAGATTATTTTAACCCACTTTAAATTAAAATTTTAATGTCATTTTTAAGATATTTCTAATCTTCCTTTTCTTTTCTGTTTTATCATATTTGTCATTTTAATTATGTTCTTTTATGCCTGTCTGAATGTCTCCAATGCTTTTAATGTTTTAATGTAAAGCACATTGAGTTGCCCTCGTGTATGAAATGCGCTATACAAATAAAGCTGCCTTGCCTTGCCTTGCCTTGCCTAAGCTGCTCTCTACATGTCAGGACTTAACCAAAGCTCCTTTATGAGGAGAGACGCTCCACTCTGGAACAGGATCAACACACAAAACTACAACACTGGGATGCATGTTGTTTCTAGCCGGCAGCATCGTGTTAACGTCAGGAAACATGGTCTCTTCACTTTTTCCATACAGTATGAATAATTAAAGTCTGATGATATAATATTCTTTATCCACAAACACACCTGGATCAAGTTCCATGTGTGAAGTACGACGTGCCAGATGAAGACCTGAATTATTCAGGATTATAAGGACTCAGAGCAGCTGATACCAAACATGAAAGTGCGCCAGGTCGAGATGAAGATTATAATCTCATGTAGAAGAAGCTGCTGTGGTGAGTTAGACCTGATGGTTCAGATTCAGACTCTCTGTTAAAGCCTGGGTCCGGACTGAGTGATGGACCAGCTTCATTCAGACCAGCAGAGGAGCCGGTGATCTCTGTTAGAGGGGACAAAGAGACGCAGACAGGCCCGCTGTTTAACACGTTCACAAATCAGCTGCACACACACACACATGGAGTTAGAGGGTGTGTGTGTGTGTGGTGTGTGTGTGTGTGTGTGTGTGTGTGTGTGTGTGTGTGTGTGTGTGTGTGTGTGTGTGTGTGTGTGTGTGTGTGTGTGCACTTCTTGTTTGTTCCATGGAAATCACTGCAGCAGCAGCAGCACCCTCAGATCCAGACCCTGATCCAGCAGAGCTCTCTGAGGGGGAGGACCACGTGGGCCGCACAGAGTCCCTCCCTGTCTGCAGGACCGAGGGGGGGGAGCAGAGTCCTTTTCAGTCCCACTGTGTCACAAGGACCCTTGAACCAGAGCCAACAGAGGCAAACAAACAAAGCCTCTGATGCTGCCAAGCAAGTGAGCCATGAGGAGGACACTCGGATACTGTTAATGCAGGAAATGTGACACCCTGACTGCAAATGGAAAGACTCAAGACTACATTGTGTCCATATGTTAGAAGAAGAGAGCTGATATAGAAGATTACTGCACGACTCTGATTCATCCAAACAATCAGGAAACATGAGGTTGCTGCAAAAGTTCCTCTTTAATCCTAAAGAGTAAAAACCCAAGAGAAAGAGGAGAGAAACACAGAGTTGTGTGGATAGCTTGCAGAGTTAACCTCTTGTGTCTGTTGCATAACGTTCAGAGGAGTCAGAGGAACGTGTGTGGGTTATTCAGAGGAGCGATCCATCGTTGACCTCCATCATATCACACAGAGCAACAGGACTCTACGAGACAACCTACAGATCCAACTCTGCAGAGGAATCACTTCAAACGACGCCAACGTCACGATCGGATCCTCACATGAGAGGCTGTACGGCTTCATGATCACACCGCCCTCAGATATCAGCTTGCACTGAAGGACGGTGAGACGTGAGAGCGACAGAGAGAGTTTATCAGTGACCTTTGACCTTTGTGTGTGGTACAGAGAGTAACTTACGTGTCTGGACTCCCGGCGCTGGCCCTCGGTGTTCCTCAGCCAGCAGCGGCTCAGCTCGCTCAGCTCCAGGATGGGCTGCACCTTCAGCCGCACCGTGTCGCCCGACTGACGGATCATCTCCACGATCTCGTCCCGGCTCTTGTTCTCCACGTTCCTCCCGTTAATCTCCACGAGCCGGTCCCCTGGAACCAGACCCAGCGCCAGGTCCTTGGTGCCGGCGCCGGGCTCTGCGAAGTGGACCACTCGTCGGTACACGCCTCCGTCAGGGCTGCGGTCCAGCATGGTGGTGCGGCGCAGGGAGAACCCAAAGTCTCCGGTGTTCCGGCGCTGCAGCTCCAGCTCTCGTGTCTCCGGGGCGCTCGGAGCGACGACGGCCGGCAGCTGCAGCTCGGCGGGGAAGGTCTTATCCACTACCTCGGGGATGCAGACCCTCTTGGTGGGCGGGGCTCCGGCCTGCTGCTTCAGGCTGTGTTTGCGGAGCATGTTGAAGACTTTGCTCTCCACCTGCGGGGACGGGGCGGCCGAGTTCTGGCCTGAGGGCGTGGACCCCTCTGAGGGACTCTCTTCTTTGCTCCTCTGGGAGAAGGAGAAGCGTTTCATCATCTGACCCACCTGAGCCGAGTTTTGCTTGGCGATGGATCCAAACTGAGCGACGCGGTCTCGCACAGAGTTGCGGTGCCCGTCCTGTCCTCCCCCGCCCTCCCCCTTCAGGTCGTCGGTGGAGCTGGCGGCGCTCAGCTGGTCGTCCAGCACCATGCTGCTGCGGTTGCTCAAGCCGTCGGACTCGATGTCGGTGAGCGTGAGCTCGTTGCCGCTCGCCACCTTGATGGGGATGGGGTTTGAGATCTCCAGCTTGTTCTTGGACTCTCGCTTGGCCTCCCTCTTCAGGTTGAAGAAGCCGCGCCGCATGCTCATCTCCTCCAGACTGCGCAGCTCTGCAGCAGACATCCTCTCCTTCTTGTCCTTCTTGTCCTTCCTACTCCCTTCCCTCTCCTTATCCTTCTTCATCAGATTAAACATGATGACTGACTCAGTGTTCCCGTCAAACCAGGCAGAGTTTACCCGCAGAGCTGCAGGTCCAGGTCCAGGTCCAGGTCACCCGTCAGATGCTTTGGCTTTAACCAACAGGGACGAGTCCCCTGAGGAGAGGAGAGAGGAGGAACACTGGTTACAGGATGAATATGCATGAAGAGACACTGCTGAAAGACATTACTCACTAACATGTAAACATCACAGAGCACACACACGTGAACGACCTCTGACCTCTGTGTCCCTGCTCACAGCTCTAAATGAGTCCTGATCTGTACTCCAGTCTTTAATAGTTCCTTATTTCTGTAGACTTGCCCTCGGTGACATAAAGTTCATCTTCTCTGACCTTGAAGTGAACTCATCACACGTCTCTACAGTGAACTCAGAACCAGGACTCAGAACCAGGACTCAGAACCAGGACTCAGTATTCTCTGCTGGTCTGAGTCAGGACGGTAGCGTCTGCGAGGAGAGACTTGCTCCCCCGAACATCTGGCTCCTGCAGATCTGAGCCGTTTGTTTTTATTTTGGGAGACAATTAAACCGCATCAGGAGCCTGAGACCGTAAAGTAAGACCTCCAGCACTCGTACATTACGGAGGCCCACTGGAGGAGCTTGGCAGGACCAAAACACATTCCTGGCTTCAGTTTGAAACGGGTCTCTGAGTCCAAACCCTCAAAACTCAGGCAGGGACTCTCTGCTGCGCACACACGCACACACACACACACACACATACACATACACACAACCTGCAGCCTGCTTCTCATTAGGCTGAGTGACACACACGCTCCTCTATTATTACACACAGGTAATAATGTTGGGTTTAGACGTCTGTGTTTCATTGTTGAAATGTCAACGAGCTGCAGAGGATACACACTCACTCACTCACTCACTCACACTCACACTCACACACACACACACACACACACACTCAGGTGATGTCAGGGTAGAGTATAAATCTTTAAATATAGATGAAATGCCTTAGAGCCTCACGTTCTGTTACATTGACAACCAGAGACCGGTCAGATTGAATCCGGGCTGGATTATGTTTCTGCACTCTGATTCAGGAGTTGAAATCACGCTTAATATCAACCGTTAATCACTTCCTCTTTCTGCTCTTCTTCGTCACGTGACGGAGAGTTAACAGCGTGAATCTGAAGAGCTGCAGAGAAGCTGAAGAGAGAGGATGAAGAGGTTTCTGCAGGAGAATATAACTCCTGATGTCAGTGATGATGATGATGATGATGATGATGATGATGCAGTAAATGAGGATGCAGCGATGCACCAGATGCAAAGAGAGAGAAGTTGAACAGGTCCAGACTTTATGAAGCTGGGAGCATCTGAGCTGCAAAGTCTGAGCTGTCTGCAGGAAAACACATCACACCTCCATGACATGAGACAGCTGAAGAAGAGAGGGATCAGTCAAAATGCATCCCTGCACATGTTTAATAATGAGTCCTTAAAGACAACCTATGAGATGTTGAAGTTTCCTCTCTGCTCTCACTTTAAGAAGTCACAGACGTGAAAACATGAACACATGAACACAGGAACACAGGAACACATGAACACAGGAACACATGAACACAGGAACACAGGAACACATGAACACATGAACACAGGAACACAGGAACACAGGAACACAGGAACACAGAAACACAGGAACACAGGAACACAGGACTCTGCCCTCCGCATGGAGCTTTAATGTAAGTGGTTACAGCAGACCTGATTAAAGGGGACAGGTCAGGTATCTAGATGCTGTTCATTTATTCATCATGTCCACACAGACCTCCCTGCATGAGTCTGAGTCCAGCCCGGCCCCCCCGGTCCACACAGTCCTCCATGAGTCTGAGTCCAGCCCGGCCCCCCCCAGTCCACACTGTCCTCCCTGCATGAGTCTGAGTCCAGCCCGGCCCCCCCGGTCCACACAGTCCTCCCTGCATGAGTCTGGGTCCAGCCCGGCCCCCCCAGTCCACACAGTCCTCCCTGCATGAGTCTGGGTCCAGCCCGTCCAGCCCGTCCCCCCCAGTCCACACAGACCTCCCTGCATGAGTCTGAGTCCAGCCCGGTCCCCCCGGTCCACACAGTCCTCCCTGCATGAGTCTGGGTCCAGCCCGGCCCCCCCAGTCCACACAGTCCTCCCTGCATGAGTCTGGGTCCAGCCCGTCCCCCCCAGTCCACACAGACCTCCCTGCATGAGTCTGAGTCCAGCCCGGCCCCCCCCGGTCCACACAGTCCTCCATGAGTCTGAGTCCAGCCCGGCCCCCCCAGTCCACACTGTCCTCCCTGCATGAGTCTGAGTCCAGCCCGGCCCCCCCAGTCCACACAGTCCTCCCTACATGAGTCTGGGTCCAGCCCGTCCAGCCCGTCCCCCCCAGTCCACACAGACCTCCCTGCATGAGTCTGAGTCCAGCCCGGTCCCCCCGGTCCACACAGTCCTCCCTGCATGAGTCTGGGTCCAGCCCGGCCCCCCCAGTCCACACAGTCCTCCCTGCATGAGTCTGGGTCCAGCCCGTCCCCCCCAGTCCACACAGACCTCCCTGCATGAGTCTGAGTCCAGCCCGGCCCCCCCCGGTCCACACAGTCCTCCATGAGTCTGAGTCCAGCCCGGCCCCCCCAGTCCACACTGTCCTCCCTGCATGAGTCTGAGTCCAGCCCGGCCCCCCCAGTCCACACAGTCCTCCCTACATGAGTCTGGGTCCAGCCCGTCCAGCCCGTCCCCCCCAGTCCACACAGTCCTCCCTGCATGAATCTGAGTCCAGCCCCCCCCCGGTCCACACAGACCTCCCTACATGAGTCTGAGTCCAACCCGCCCCCCCGGTCCACAAAGTCCGGGTCCGCCCCTGTCTGACAGAGCTAACAGACATGTAGCTCCTGGGCTAGCTGCTGTAGCTAGCTGCTGTGAGAGGGTTTAATGTGTCATTAATGTTAATAAAGGTAAATACATATAATACAATATCAGAGACTGAGATCCTGAGAGGACCTTAAAGAGCAGCAGCAGCCCTGATTCATCCTGGTGAACTCTCAGTGATCAGCTAGCTAACTAGCCTGATCTGATCCAGTCTCAGCGGATCGTTTCAGGAACAACAGCCGGGATCCGTGATCCAGATCCCGGGCTGAGCGAGTCCTCAGACCGGCCCTGCTTCAGAACAGACCCACCCCCTCTGATTTAACGGTGTAACAGAAGGAGGAGTACTCACTGTGATCCAGGACTCCAAAGGTTCTGTGTTAGAAGGGGCAGCTCGGCTCGTTGGGAGCAGAAGCCGCAGACTGAAGCTTTCAGGGCTGGCTGCTCCCGGTCCTGGTCTCTGCAGGCGGGGAGAGGCGGGCAAACAGGGACCCCTGCTGGACCAGGGTCGCAAGTACAGGCTGCTCCCGGTCCGGGTCTCTGCAGGCTGCGGGCGGGGAGAGACAAACAGCGACCCCTGCTGGACCAGAGCCGCAGGTACAGGCTGCTGCTGATAATGCTGATACAGGAAACCACAGGAGACTTTATACACAATACATGATAAATACACTACATCAGAGTACCAGGAGGCTGTAGTACTGTGGAGGTGTGGATTTAGTTTGTTCTTGTTTTTCTTTTGTGTTTATAGTTGATGTTAGTATTATTATATCTATATATTTATTTGTATGCCTTCATGCCTTTGTACAAAGAGAGCACAGTCTACTAAGACATACACTGCGGGCACAATTATTAGATAAGTTGCATGTATGTGAATATTTCAAAAACTATATTAACAGTGGTTTTCAAATTTGTCAAGAAGTCAGATAGTGAATATATTTCTTCAACTGTGTGGTTAAAATGATGCTTTTCAAATTACGTTGGCTGTATTTTTAAATAAATGCAGAATCTGCAGAAATGAGCGTGACAAATTATTATGCAAGTTGGTGATAAGAGCATATAACTTGTGAAAATTAAAAACTAGGCACCATTTTAAACATTCTGTTGATTGAAAATAATAATATTTACTACAACTGTTTTCAAACTTCAACAAAAACAACTGTTTTCTTTACATTTGTTACAAAATAAAAGTGTTAATGTCTTTGAAACATTTCAAATCTAAAGTGTTTCTCAAATGTCCAATATAACCTCCTTTTCTTTCAGTGAGGGTCAGAGGTCACTGTAGACTGTAGATTGCTCTTTGAGCTGTATTTCTCACCATCACTGTAAATGATTTTCTTCAGTATTGACCACAAGTTCTCAGTCAGGTTGAGATCAGGTGAGCAGGCAGGCCAGTTCATGAGGCGATCCTCTTTTGTATTTTCCTCCATGGAGGAAAAGACATTCAGCTAAAGTGAAGAAGATGCTAGTGTTAATGCATGAGCACAATGCACCGTCACATGCCTCATGTTATTCCCAGGACAGGACGGCATCTCAGGGCTTTAAAGAGGATCGCCTCATGAACTGGCCTGCCTGCTCACCTGATTTCAACCCAACTGAGAACTTGTGGTCAATAATAAAGAAGATAATTTACAGTTATGGAAGAAATACAGCTCAAAGAGCATCTTTGGAAAGACATACAAGGTACAGCTCACAGAGTCAACAGAGAAGTCATCAGAAACTAAATCAGTTTACAGTGACCTCTGACCCTCACTGAAAGAAAAGGAGGTTATATTGGACATTAGAGAAACACTTTAGATTTGAAATGTTTCAAAGACATTAACACTTTTATTTTGTAACAAATGTAAAGAAAACTGTTGTTTTTGTTGAAGTTTGAATACAGTTGTAGTAAATATTATTATTTTTAATCAATAGAACGTTTAAAATGGTGCCTAGTTTTTTATTTTTACAAGTTATATACTCTTATCACCAACTTGCATAATAACTTGGCACACTCATTTCTGCAGATTCTGCATTTATTTAAAAATACAGCCGAAAAGCATCATTTTTTTTTTTTTTTTAAACAAAGTTTATTTATGAATTTTTCAATACAATAATAATAATTCACAGTGATGACATATACTGATTAATAGAATCCCCCACCACCCCCACCCATGGTAACATTAAGAGGGAATACAACTTAAAATCAAAACATTACAATGGAATGAAATGAAATAAAAACAAATGAATAAATAATAATAATAAAATAAATAATATGAAATACAATACATAAATTGAAATAAATACCAAAGTTAAGGAAAGTGAAATGTTATGGGTTAAAACAGTACACTATTATCTAGGGCATACACAAGCACTGAAACACACAAAAGAGGGGAGAAGCCGCATGAGCCAAAGGGGCATCTCAAGGGTCCTTCCATTTTCATATGCCTCTTATTGCTTACATTGACATGAAAGGTTAATCATCCACAAAATTATCAGAGCCTAAAACATCAACACGACTCAGAAAGGGCTGTCATATCAGTAAAAACTTGTTAGCTGATCCCCTGACAGTAGAAAAGCATCATTTTAACCACACAGTTGAAGAAATACATTCAATATCTGACTTCCTAACAAATTTGAAAACCACTGTTGATAGTTTTTGAAATAGTCACAAAAATGCAACTTATCTAATAATTGGGCATGCAGTGTAGTCCTTGTGTGTTCAAGCATACCTGGCCATAAAGCTGATTCTGATTTAATTCAGGATGGACCATGCAGAACTGCAGTGTTTAAATAAAAAACTGATAAACTGAACTGAACTGATTTTAAGCCAATGTCAGAATCACAAAACCTCCATATAACTGATAAGGTAAGGCAGCTTTATTTGTATAGCACATTCATACACAAGGGCAACTCAATGTGCTTTACATTAAAACATTAAGAGCATAGGAAACATTCAGACAAGCACAATAGAGCACAATTCAAATGACAAATATAATAAAACATAGAAAAGAAAAGGAAAATTACAAATACATGAAAACATTAAATTATAAATTGCATTTAAAGTGAGTTAAAATAAGCTAATATGGGAAGGCAGTCTCAAATAAAAAAGTCTAAGTCTTTGATTTAAATAAGATAAGAGCAGCTTATACAGTCTAACAGCCTCATCAGTGCATGTCAGAAACAAGTACATGATTACAGCTCTAGTTTGCTGGAGCTGTCATCATGTACTTCACCTTTGTAGTAAAAGTTTGATATCTTTGATTTTATTCTAGTTTTATATGTTTGACTGCTCACAGGCAGATTATCAAAAACCTGAATCTGTTTTAAAACATTTTCATTTTTATCAGCACAGAAGCAGAGAGAACAAAGACTGAAAGTCAAACACAACATACAGTGGGGCAAAAAAGGATTTATTCAGCCACTGATTTTGTAAGTTCTCCTACTTAGAAAGATGAGAGAGGTCTGTAATTTTCATCAGAGGTACACTTCAACTATGAGAGACAAAATGAGAAAAAAAAATCCAGGAAATCACATTGTAGGATTTTTAAAGAATTTATTTGTAAATGATGGTGGAAAATAAGTATTTGGTCACCCACAAACAAGCAAGATTTGTGTCTCTCACAGACCTGTAACTTCTTCTTTAAGAAGCTCTTCTGTCCTCCACTCGTTACCTGTATTAATGGAACCTGTTTGAACTGGTTATCTGTATAAAAGACACCTGTCCACAGCCTCAAACAGTCACACTCCAAACTCAACCATGGCCAAGACCAAAGAGCTGTCCAAGGACACCAGGAAGAACATTGTGGACCTGCACCAGGCTGGGAAGAGTGAATCTACAATAGGCAAGCAGGTTGGTGTGAATAAATCAACTGTGGGAGCAATTGTAAGAAAAGGGAAGACATACAAGACCATTGATAATCTCCCTCAATCTGGGGCCCCACGCAAGATCTCATCCCATGGGGTCAAAATGATCATGAGAACGGTGAGCAACAATCCCAGAACTACACAGAGGGACCTGATGAATGACCTGCAGAGAGCTGGGCCCAAAGTAACAAAGGCTACCATCAGTAACACACTACGCAGAGAGGGACCTGCTTAAGCCAGTACATGTCCAGGCCCGTCTGAAGGTTGCCAGAGAGCATATGGATGATCCAGAAGAGGATTGGGAGAATATCATGTGGTCAGATGAAACCAAAATAGAACTTTTTGGTAAAAACTCAACTCGTCGTGTTTGGAGGAAGAAGAATGCTGAGTTGCATCCCAAGAACACCATACCTACTGTGAAGCATGGGGGGGGAAACCTCATGCTTTGGGCTGTTTTTCTGCAAAGGGGACAGGACGACTGATCCGTGTTAAGGGAAGAATGAACGGGGCCATGTATCGTGAGATTTTAAGCCAAACCCTCCATCCATCAGTGAGGGCATTGAAGATGGAACGTGGCTGGGTCTTCCAGCATGACAATGATCCCAAACACACCGCTCGGGCATCGAAGGAGTGGCTCCGTAAAAAGCATTTCAAGGTCCTGGAGTGGCCTAGCCAGTCTCCAGACCTCAACCCCATAGAACATTTGTGGAGGTGAGTTGAAAGTCTGTGTTGCCCAGCGACAGCCCCAAAACATCACTGCTCTAGAGGAGATCTGCATGGAGGAATGGGCCAAAATACCAGCTACAGTGTGTGCAAACCTGGTGAAGACTTACAGGAAACGTTTGACCTCTGTCATTGCCAACGAAGGTTATGTTACAAAGTATTGAGTTGAACTTTTGTTATTGACCAAATACTTATTTTCCACCATCATTTACAAATAAATTCTTTAAAAATCCTACAATGTGATTTCCTGGATTTGTTTTCTCAGGTTGTCTCTCATAGTTGAAGTGTACCTCTGATGAAAATTACAGACCTCTCTCATCTTTCTAAGTGGGAGAACTTGCAAAATCAGTGGCTGACTACATACTTTTTTGCCCCACTGTACAATCCATGGTGATATAGAAAAAGAGACACTGCCAGCCTGCAGAGAGAGAGAGTCTGTGTGCATGTCAACCTAAATGATAATTAGAGTCCTTAAATGGATTAAAGGTACAGTCCGTGATAAGACTGAGAGAGGCACAAGGTAAAGGTGAGGTGCAATTAAGGTAGGCAGGATACACAGTGGGTATGGAAAGTATTCAGACCCCTTCACTTTTTTTTACATTTTGTTGTGTTACAGCCTTATTCCAAAATGGATTAAATTATTTTTTTCCCTCAACAGGGACTGCAGCTGTAAATTAGCTTTAAGCTAACTCTGGTACAATGCATCAAATGGTGACATTTATGTTAAATATTGTACATGGTCCCTTTACAAATAAATCAAATACAAAAATTAAAAAAAAAACATTCTACTCACAATACTCCATAATGACGAAGTGAAAAATGTTTTGTAGACATTTTTGCAAATTGATTAAAAATAAAACACTCAAATATCACATGTACATAAGTATTCAGACCCTTTACTCAATACTCTGTTGAAGCACCTTCGGCAGTGATTACAGCCTCCAGTCTTCTCAGGTATGATGCTACAAACTTGGATTTGGGGAGTTTCTCCCATTCTTCTTTGTACATCCTCTCAAGCTTGATGAGGTTGGATGGGGAGTGTCAGCACAGCTATTTTCAGGTCTTTCCAGAAATGTTCAATCAGGTACAAGTCTGGGCTCTGGCTGGGCCATTCAATGACATTCAGAGGCTTGTCCTGAAGCCACTCCTTTGTTATCTTGGCTGTGTGCTGAGGATCGTTGTCCTGTTGGAATGGGAATCTTCGCTGCAGTCTGAGGTTAAATCTAGGTTTCTCATGGTCTGAGAGTCCTTTAGGTGCCTATTTGCAAACTTTCATGTGCTTTGTGCTGAGGACTGGCTTCTGTCCGGCCTCTCTATCATAAAGGACTGATTTGTGGAGTGGTCCAGAGATGGTCATCCTTCTGGAAGGTTCTCTCATCTCCACAGAAGAATGCTGGAGGTCTGTCAGAGTGACCGTTTGGTTCTTGGTCACCTCCCTGAGCAAGGTCCTTCTCCCCCAATCATTCATTTTGGCCAGGCGGCCAGCTCTAGGGAGAGTCCTGGTGATTTCAACTTCTTTCATTTCCGTATGATGCACACCACTGAGCTCTTTGGGACCTTCAATGCAGCAGAAATTTTGTCTGTGCCGTTCCCCAGATCGGTGCCTCGATACAATCCTGTCTCAGAGGTCTACAGACAATTCCTTTGACTTCATGTCTTGGTTGGTGCTCTGATATGCACTGTCAACTGTGGGATCTTATATAGACAGATGTGTGCCTTTCCAAATCACCTGGACTCCAATCAGGTTGTAGAAACATTTCAAGGACGGTCAGAGGAAACAGGACGCATCTGAGCTCAATTTTAAGTTTCAAAGCAAAGGGTCTGAATACTTATGCACATGTGATATTTGAGTGTGTTATTTTTAAGTAATTTGCAAAAATTTCTACAAAACATTTTTCACTTTGTCATTATGGGTCATTGTGTGTACAGTCATGGCCAAAAGTTTTGAGAATGACACAAATATTACATTTTCACAAAGTCTGCTGCTTCAGGGTTTTTAGGTGTTTTTGTCAGATGTTTCTATGGTATAATGTAATACAGTTAGAAGCATTTCATAAGTATCAAAAGCTTTTATTGAGAATTACACAGAATTCATGCAATAAGTCAATATTTGCAGTGTTGACCCTTCTTTTTCAAGACCTCTGCAACTCTCCCTGGCATGCTGTCAATCAACTTCTGGACCAAATCCTGACTGATGGCAGTCCATTCTTGCATAATCAATGCTTGGAGTTTGTCAGAATTTGTGGGTTTTTGATTGTCCACCCGCCTCTTGAGGATTGACCACAAGTTCTCAATGGGATTAAGATCTGGGGAGTTTCCTGGCCAAGGACCCAAAATCTTAATGTTTTGTTCCCCGAGCCATTTTGTTATGACTTTTGCTTTATGGCAAGGTGCTCCATCATGCTGGAAAAGGCATTCTTCATCACCAAACTGCCCTTGGATGGTTGGGAGAAGTTGCTCTCGGAGGACGTTCTGGTACCATTCTTTATTCATGGCTGTGTTTTTAGGCAAGATTGTGAGAGAGCCCACTCCCTTGACCGAAAAGCAACCCCACACATGAATGGTCTCAGGATGCTTCACTGTTGGCAAGAGACAGGACTGATGGTAGTGCTCACCTCGTCTTCTCCGAACAAGCCTTCCTCCAGATGCCCCAAACAATCGGAAAGGGGATTCATCAGAGAAAATGACTTTACCCCAGTCCTCAGCAGTCCAGTCCCTGTACCTTCTGCAGAATATCAGTCTGTCCCTGATGTTTTTACTGGAGAGAAGTGGCTTCTTTGCTGCCCTCCTTGACACCAGGCCTTCCTCCAAAAGTCTTCGCCTCACTGTGCGTGCAGATGCACTCACACCTGCCTGCTGCCATTCCTGAGCAAGCTCTGCACTGGTGGTGGCCCGATCCTGCAGCTGTAACGCCTTCAAGAGACGGTCCGGGCGCTTGCTGGACTTTCTTGGGCGCCCTGGAGCCTGTTTGGCAACAATTGAACCTCTCTCCTTGAAGTTCTTGATAATTGGATAGACGGTTGACTGAGGTGCAATCTTACTCGCTGCTATAAACTTCCCTGTTAGGCCCTTTTTGTGCAATGCAATGATGGCTGCACGTGTTTCCTTGCAGGTAACCATGGCTAACAGATGAGGAACAATGGTGTCATGCACCATCTTCCTTTTAAAGTGTCCAGTCACTCAATCATGACAGATTGATCGCCAGCCTTGTCCTCATCAACACCCACACCTGTGTTGATGTGTGTGACACCTGTGTGTCATTGAAATGATGTTAGCTGGTCCTTTTGTGGCAGGGCTGAAATGCAGTGGAAATGTGTTTTTGGTGATAAAGTTCATTTTCAAGGCAAAGAGGGACTTTGCAATTAATTGCAGTTGAGCTGATCACTCCTCATAACATTCTGGAGTATATGCAAATTACCATTATAAAAACTGAAACAGCAGACTTTGTGAAAATTAATAGTTGTGTCATTCTCAAAACTTTTGGCCATGACTGTAGATTGATGAGGGAAAAAATCATATGATCCATTTTGGAATAAGGCTGTAAGATAACAAAATGTAGAAAAAGTGAAGGGGTCTGAATACTTTCCGTACCCACTGTATATGCATCGAAACACAATGCAGCACACTATCAGCTCCCTGTTTGGTGTCTCTCT
>NC_048285.1:770735-810735 GCF_009762535.1 Notolabrus celidotus | reverse complement strand
CATAAAGACTGGGACTCCTCTGGACCTCTGCATAAAGACTGGGACACCTCTGGCCCTCTGCATAAAGACTGGGACACCTCTGGACCTCTGCATAGAGACTGTGACACCTCTGGATCTCTGCATACAGACTGGGACACCTCTGGATCTCTGCATAAAAACTGGGACACCTCTGGATCTCTGCATAAAGACTGGGACACCTCTGGATCTCTGCATAAAAACTGGGACACCTCTGGATCTCTGCATAAAGACTGGGACACCTCTGGATCTCTGCATAAAGACTGGGACACCTCTGGATCATCAATGTTTAGATGTTAAATCTAAGGCAGTAAATGACCTGATCCAGTTACTTCAGTTAAAACAGAGACGAGACAGGAAGTCACTGCTCAGCTCGAGTCCAGAGATTTGACGGTGAAAGCAGATTCAAAGGAAATGAACCAGATCTAGTAAAACGTTTTCTTTTTCATGATCGGTGCACCAGGAGAACGTCTGAGATCTCTGCAGACCTGAAGCTCCAACATGTCTACTCACCAAGGGTGCAGGAAACCCAGGCTGTGAGGGGAACCCAGGCATTGAGGGGAAACCAGGCTGTGAGGGGAACCCAGGCTGTGAGGGGAACCCAGGCTGTGAGGGGAACCCAGGCTGCGTGGGGAAACCAGGATACGAGGGGTATCCGGGCTGTGCAGGGAATCCAGGCTGCGTAGGAAATCCGGGCTGAGAGGGAAACCCTGGTTGTGAGGGGAATCCGGACTGAGTTGGGAACGAGCAGGTAGGGTAGGAAGGCTGAGCAGGAAACGCCGGCTGTCCGGGTACACAAGAAGAAGAAAAAAACGTATCAAGACGTTAAACTCTCTGGGACGCACGCTGCCTCTGTTCATGTTTCTGTAGCGTCCTTACCGTGGCGCTCTGGAAGGCGATGGAGGAGATCTCTACTTTCCCGCCTACAGCGATGGTGTCCACCTGCTGGAGCGGGATACGATGTCTGTAATTCATGTAGTGGGAGCCGTCCACACACACCTGAAGGGAGGAAGCAAGGACGTTATCAGATGATTGGTTGCTCTCGAGTACAATTTGCAGAGGTCCGTGCAAAAATATAACAACATGCAGGAAAGAGGACTCAGATCTGAGCATGAGATGAACCTGCTGTGCACGCACAAACAACTCTAACTAAACTTCACACGTGAACTCTCTTCACCAACCGAGTCCATCGTTTTCACTTCTCATCAGTTTTTAATCGTTGATGGTGGTTCAGACCTGGTAGGCGTCGCGGCTGACGGTGATGAGCAGGTTGAAGGTGGAGCCCAAGGAGACGGGACAGTCACTCTTCTTCTCCTCGGCGCCCCAAGTGCCGTGCTGCTTGGTGTTGGCGACCAAATAACTCAGGAAGCTGTCATAGCGAGGGTTAAAGTGGAAGGCGATGTCTGCGTTGGCCCCGGAGCCACACTGCAGGTTCACGTGGAACCTGAAAACACAGAGCATCCATCCATCCTTATCTTTCTACAAGAGAAGGAGACGTTTAAATACTTTCATCACTTTCCTCTGCGTCGTCAAACCTGCACAACACAAACTGAGGCATGTTTCATCCTTAATGTGGGAAAAGAAAGATACCGTTCAAGTTGAGAAACCCTGTTTGGTAACTCTTCAGTTACAATGTCCTGGATCCTGCTTAGTCACAATCACGAGTATGTCAACATGTGGACACCCAATGTTGAGTAAAAATGGTCAAATGCCACATGATGCTGAGGACCATGTGACTCACCACAGAGCTCCACAACAGAGAAGTTCAGCAGCAGTTATAGCATCTCAAAGTAAATGAAGACGTTTGTGAGAGTTTGCAGAAACTGGAGACATGAACATGGTCATCCTGCAGGCGTAGGTGTAGTTTGAATTGTAAAGCTGAGGGTCTCATTAATGGATGAAATGCAGAGCACACCACAGAGGCAGAGTGGTTCAGTGTTGCAGTATCAGGCCGAGGACAGAGACTGATCTTGCACAAAGCGGATTCAGATCCTCGGCAGAGGTGAGTCCTGTCGGCTCACTTATAGACCGGCACCATGGCGTCTGATATAAATCCCTGTTTATATTAAACTACAGAGAGGTCTGAGTGTTTTAACCCTCAATACTCTGCTACCTGCTGGACGTATAACCAGCTGTAAACACTGCAGACATTAGAGGCCGTGTTCAGACCAAAGACTGTCTGAAACACAGATGTAGTCTGGTTCTGGACCCCATCGATAGAGGTCACAATGTTCGAAATCCTGATTCAAACTAACTTTGAAACCTCACCGAAACCAACTCCAACACGCCCACCTGTCAGTCCTTATAATGAAAACAGAAGAGTGACAGAAATAAATACCTCCAGTTGTGTACGAACAAAGAGACGAGCTATTCAGACCATGGTCTGTTTTTTGTACCAGGCTGTAAACATGTTTCATTCTGCTGTAAAGATGGCCGCCGTAACGGCGGTGTTAACAGTTTCCCGGGCTTTTGAAGCCGGCCTCATGTGAACTCTGAAGTTCTTCACTGGCTTCACTTTCATCTTCCTGATTCAGACTCTCCGCCTGCCGAAGGAAGGAGGGGCTGTGTGTGTGTGTGTGTGTGTGTGTGTGTGTGTGTGTGTGTGTGTGTGTGTGTGTATGTGTGTGTGTGTGTGTGTGTGTGTGTGTGTGTGTGTGTGTGTGTGTGTGTGTGTGTGTGTGTGTGTGTGTGTGTGGTGTGTCTGCAGGGGTGTTTTTTGTTTATGAAACATGTCAGCGGTCAGGTCTGTGGAAGGAGGTCTGCTTTAAGCTCCTGGTTCCTCCTCCTCCTCACTCCTGCAGTCCTCCGGCCGTCCACCAGAGGCCCTCAGACCTCTTCTCTCTGAGATCTCTCTCAGGTTTTGTTTTCCTCTCTGAATGTTTGGACTATGAGAAGAGAAGAAATGGGCAGACTGACCTGTCGCATCCAGACGGGACTCGTCCGCTGATGTTGATGGACTTCCCCTCCTGCAGACCCCCATGGATGGATCCGATGAACGGAACTCTCTGCAGAACAAAGAGACGTCAGCTGCTGACACTTTGTTTGAGACAAACTGAGACACAGATCAATAATCAATACGAGCTCCCATCATGCCTCCTTTCCTATCATTCCTCCTTTCCCCATCATGCCTCCTTTCCTATCATTCCTCCTTTCCCCATCATGCCTCCTTTCCTATCATGCCTCCTTTCCTATCATTCCTCCTTTCCCATCATGCCTCCTTTCCTATCATGCCTCCTCTCATGCCTCCTTTCCAAAAATGCCTCCTTTCCCATCATGCCTCCTTTCCCATCATGCCTCCTTTCTTATCATGCCTTCTCTCCTACCATGCCTCCTTTCCCATCATGCCTTCTCTCCTATCATGCCTCCTTTCCCATCATGCCACCTTTCTTATCATGCCTCCTTTCCCATCATGCCACCTTTCCTATCATGCCTCCTTTCCCATCATGCCACCTTTCTTATCATGCCTCCTTTCCCATCATGCCACCTTTCTGATCATGCCTCCTTTCCCATCATGCCACCTTTCTTATCATGCCTCCTTTCCCATCATGCCACCTTTCCTATCATGCCACCTTTCCTATCATGCCTCCTTTCCCATCATGCCTCCTTTCCTATCATGCCTCCTCTCATGCCTCCTTTCCCATCATGCCTCCTTTCCTATCATGCTTTTCCATCATGCCTCCTTTCCTATCATGCTTTTCCATCATGCCTCCTTTCCTATCATGCTTTTCCATCATGCCTCCTTTCCTATCATGCCTTCTCTCCCATCATGCCTCCTTTCCTATCATGCCTTCTCTCCTATCATGCCTCCTTTCCCATCATGCCTCCTTTCCCATCATGCCTCCTTTCCCATCATGCCACCTTTCCTATCATGCCACCTTTCCTATCATGCCTCCTTTCCTATCATGCCTCCTCTCATGCCTCCTTTTCCATCATGCCTCCTTTCCTCTCATGCCTCCTTTCCTATCATGGCTCCTTTCCAATCATGCCTCCTTTCCTATCATGCTTTCCCATCATGCCTCCTTTCCTATCATTCCTCCTTTCCTATCATGCCTTCTCTCCCATCATGCCTCGTTTCCTATCATGCCTTCTCTCCTATCATGCCTCCTTTCCCATCATGCCTCCTTTCCCATCATGCCTCCTTTCCTATCATGCCTCCTTTTCTATCATGCATCCTTTCCTAGCACTTTCACCCACTTCTTTAAAAACCCTAAACTGCCTCTCAGAGCTGGCTGTGATGACTCAGTCTCTAAAAATGTGAAACATAAAAGTTTGTCTTTAACTTAAGACACTTAAACTCTTCATTCTGAAGACATAAACATAATGTGAGTCTTTTAAACACATGGAAGAGATTAAAAGCAGCTTTAAGAATAGTTTAACTCTGTGACTCCTACAGAAGAAGACGAATGGAAACAGATGATTCCTCTGAACTGGGAGGGACAGTTCGATCTGACCCTACATGAACCTCCTGTAAGGTCTGTCAGGAAACAAGAAGACCTTCAGACTGACTCAGATCCAGGAAGCAGCTCAAGTCTCACTCTGTTTTCTGAAATCAGCCTGAAGAAGAAATGTTCTCAAACAGCTGCAGACAGAGAGGAAAGGAAAGTGAATCTGAAGAGAGAGAGGTTAGAGAGGAGTTTGTTGTTTTAGAAGGAGGTCGAGTTAAAGGTCAGATCAGAAAGTTACAGAAAGGATCTAATCGGGTTTGTTTCTCAGAGGTTTGTTTACAGTCATATCATTTAACTTTATATGATCAGATTATCAAACTCAGTCCGGATCGCTGTCCTCAGATCCTCCAAACTAACAGATCTGTTAATCAGCCCGAGACTCTCCGTAGCTCCTCTCAGACTCTCAGCCTTTAAAGGGTTAAAATCACTTACTGGGTTATAGAAAGGGGTCTGCTGATTAAAAGCCATAATCCGGGATTAAAAGGTACAGGTCTGCTGGTGTGGAGGAGGCCTGCTGTGTGTCCGGGGTGAAGAATGAAGAGTGAAGTTTATCCAGAGATAAGTTTCTGTTCCTCTGCAGGAGGAGGAGGGGGGAGGAAGGAGGAGGAGGGGGGAGGAGGAGGAGGGAGGAGGAGGAGGGGGGAGGAGGAGGAGGAGGAGGTGTCAGCAGCAGAGACCCTATTAGCTTCACACAGGGAGACAGTCTGAGTCACACATGAAACTACTTTAACTTTAGAAACATTTATCTTTGTAACATCGATATAAAGCGCAAACACTGTGTGTTTTCTGCACGCGCACTGCTCTTCCTGCTTCTGCGCATGTGCGGGAGAAACTGAAACCATTTCATGCCAACTTGAAAACTCTGAAAGTTTAAGATAAGATAAGATATTACTTTATTGATCCCCCGGGGGGGAAATTCAGTTGTTACAGCAACCCAGACATAAGTACAATCAAGAAAAAAGTTTCAATAAGTACAAAATAAGATAAAAAATAAGTACAAAATAAAAATAAAAAATAAAACAAAAAATAAAACAAAATAACATAAAAATAAATAATAAAATAAAATAAAATAAAATAAAAATAAGTAAAATAAAATAGATAAATAAAGCTAGAATACAATTTAGATATATACAATGTTACAAATGGAATTTAAATTAAATAGCAGTAATTACAGGCAGTATTAAAAAATGTTTCAGTAGTGACAGGTTGACATGGTGTGATTATGGTTGGTAATGACAAATTAAGCAATAAATAGAAGAATATTTGTATGTAATATGACCATGAGTTGTACTTAGAATAGTAATGTAATTTAACAAAATATAATATAGCAAGATAATTATATAATACAGTATATTATACATTATAATGCCAGCAGCAGTCAAGAGAAAAGAGGCTTCAGAAAGATTTAAAAACATAAAGTTTGAGCTTCCAAAATAAAGAAGACATAAATAAATTAAAGATAAAGTAAATAAATAACGAAAGACAGAAATAAAGAATATTTAAATAAAAATAAGTAAAGAAGTGTTTAAGTTCCTGCTTCTGTTCAGACTAAGCAGAAAAACTGTGTAAACTGTGACACGAACCATCGTTCCTCTGCTGCACCAACACTGAGATGTCCTGTACTCCACTAAAGGTGCATTCAGGTGACTCAGGTGAATCTGAACCACTCATCAAACCTGCAGTTGGTCAAACATGACAGAGTCTGAAGCACAGAGGTGAACACCTCTGAATAAAAACACTGCGATCATGAAATACATCACAGTTTGGAGAAGTTTATCACATTTTATGGTCTCATCTGTTTACAGCAGATTAAAAGGAGGTAGAACCCAAGCGGCAACCTCCGGTCTAAAAATATGAGTCCAATGCGGAAGTGTTAAAAGCTGCAGTTCATAGAGGATCCACTTGAGGCTGGCTCCGGAAGTACCGGAAGTCACATACACATGAACGGGAAAAGACGATCTTTGCAGCATTAATAAACATGTTTACAGTCTGGTACAAAAGATGAGTGTAGTCTGAATAGCTCATTTCTCGATGTGCTCTCACTGTGAGTGGGGTGAATTTTTTTCTAACACAGCAATTTAGAAGATATTGAGATTACTAGTCTTCCAATGAGAGGCACAGCTGCCTGCAGGAACACTGCAGCTGTTGGCTAGGAGGCTCAAAGCCCGCCTCTTTACGTCACACTGGCTCAACAGAAGCAATATGGCTGCCGCAGCCGATTGGTCTCAAAACAGCTCTTCAGAAACAGATGGGTGACGTCACGGATACTACGTCCATATTTTATACAGTCAGTAGAACTGAGGGCGCGGCCTCTTTGAGTGACAGGTGGGGGCTGCTAGCTGTATGCTCGTTGTCCCCTCAGCTAGTTTTGACACTAACATTTCTAAAGTTATATGTTAGCGCTGATAAGCATCTCTGTGTTTGGTTCACCTTACCTGACCTGTTAGCTCGCTCAGTCTTTATTTGTACATGAGTAAGGATTGTTGCTTCTCTGTGATGAGCAGATCATGCACAGAGAACGTTACACTTTATTTTGAAGAAGCTGAATTCATAAATGAAACCTCTTATTTTCCCACAGTATAAAAAAAGATAACTTCCTGCTCAGTTTGTTAAAGTCAGGCAGTTTGAGGAAGCTGTGAGTCACAGTGAGTGAAAGTCTCTGCAGTGGATCATATTCTGTGCTGAGCAGAAGCCCCCTGCTTCCTGTCATTGTTCCCTGCAGCATCACATGTGATACATGGAGGAACTACTTTTAATGACTCAGATGTTTTAAAGGCGTATGCACGAACAAAGAGAGAAGTTAACACTGCATGTATGGCTCAGATCCTCAGAGTCAGTCTGATTATAGAGAGTATAAAGTTGTCCCTCAGAGGTTTTCAGACTGCAGGATTCAGGAGGTGAATTATCAGTGACAGATAAAACTTCAGTCTGCACTTTGGACTCAAACAGGCACATGTTTGTGGAGGACGGTTTACTCTACAGATCTGATCTGAAGGATTCAAATGTTGGACGGTAACAAACACTGTCATCTTCAATGGATTACTGATTTTACAGGAAGTCAGGAGGAAGTGAGAGCAGGTAGCTGAACCATGCAAACTTCACACAGAGCGGACTTCAGAAAGCTTCAGGGAAATACTCTGGGGTTAATATTTGAGAATAATCTTTAATGGTCCTGCTGTGAACAGTCAGAATAAGCTTTAATATTTTATATTATATTAACACTCACCCTCACACAGAGTGTATGATCAATGACTGAGCTATAGAGACCCAAACTGTTTTTGTACCAGGCTGTAAACAGTAGGGGTGCAACGATACACAAAATTCACAGTTCATTTCGGTTTGATACATTTTTGATACAGAAAAAGAGAAATGTCCACGCCTTTTTTCACTTGTAGTTTATTGAAATGACCAACATTTGTTTCAGCTCAAAAGCACAGTTTTTAAATGAAATTAAATGTATCAGGGGCAGCTATACCTGACACATGTTCTGCTGTGCATGTGGGGGTTGCATGTGTGTGTGAATGTGTGTGTGTGTATGTGTGTGTGTGTGTGTGTGAGTGTATACGTGTGTGTGAGAGCAGAGGAGAATTGTGAACGCGCGATCATGTAGAGACAGAAATGACATCCCATCATGTAAATAAGATAAATAACATAAGGATATTTAGTCTGTTAAATGAAAGAACAAGGTATAGACCTGATCTATGAGAGGGAACCTTAAATCACTTCTGCTTTGACTTCCAAGAGGGGGGGGGGACCATTCGAACTGAACTTTCAGCACAGAGCGCCTCGTCAGAAGTTGATCAAATAAATACAAAGTTGCGTATCGTTCAGTTCATAGGGCGTACCGAACTGTGACCACTGTATCAAACGGTTCGATACAGATACACGTACTGTTGTCCCTAGTACAAATGTTTATTTCTGCTGTAACATTTAAGATGGGGCTCTATGGGGACTGACTCACTGCAGGAGACACACTATAGTGGACACTAGAGGAACTGCAGGAGACACACTCTAGTGGATACTAGAGGAACTGCAGGAGACACACTCTAGTGGACACTAGAGGAACTGCAGGAGACACACTCTAGTGGATACTAGAGGAACTGCAGGAGACACACTCTAGTGGACACTAGAGGAACTGCAGGAGACACACTAGTGGATACTAGAGGAACTGCAGGAGACACACTCTAGTGGATACTAGAGGAACTGCAGGAGACACACTCTAGTGGATACTGGAGGAACTGCAGGAGACACACTCTAGTGGATACTAGAGGAACTGCAGGAGACACACTCTAGTGGACACTAGAGGAACTGCAGCAGACACACTCTAGTGGATACTAGAGGAACTGCAGGAGACACACTCTAGTGGACACTAGAGGAACTGCAGGAGACACACTCTAGTGGATACTAGAGGAACTGCAGGAGACACACTCTAGTGGACACTAGAGGAACTGCAGGAGACACACTCTAGTGGACACTAGAGGAACTGCAGGAGACACACTCTAGTGGATACTAGAGGAACTGCAGGAGACACACTCTAGTGGATACTAGAGGAACTGCAGGAGACACACTCTAGTGGACACTAGAGGAACTGCAGCAGACACACTCTAGTGGATACTAGAGGAACTGCAGGAGACACACTCTAGTGGATACTAGAGGAACTGCAGGAGACACACTCTAGTGGACACTAGAGGAACTGCAGGAGACACACTCTAGTGGACACTAGAGGAACTGCAGGAGACACACTCTAGTGGATACTGGAGGAACTGCAGGAGACACACTCTAGTGGATACTAGAGGAACTGCAGGAGACACACTCTAGTGGACACTAGAGGAACTGCAGCAGACACACTCTAGTGGATACTAGAGGAACTGCAGGAGACACACTCTAGTGGACACTAGAGGAACTGCAGGAGACACACTCTAGTGGATACTAGAGGAACTGCAGGAGACACACTCTAGTGGACACTAGAGGAACTGCAGGAGACACACTCTAGTGGACACTAGAGGAACTGCAGGAGACACACTCTAGTGGATACTAGAGGAACTGCAGGAGACACACTCTAGTGGACACTAGAGGAACTGCAGGAGACACACTCTAGTGGATACTAGAGGAACTGCAGGAGACACACTCTAGTGGACACTAGAGGAACTGCAGGAGACACACTCTAGTGGATACTAGAGGAACTGCAGGAGACACACTCTAGTGGATACTAGAGGAACTGCAGGAGACACACTCTAGTGGACACTAGAGGAACTGCAGGAGACACACTCTAGTGGATACTAGAGGAACTGCAGGAGACACACTCTAGTGGACACTAGAGGAACTGCAGAAGACACACTCTAGTGGATACTAGAGGAACTGCAGGAGACACACTCTAGTGGACACTAGAGGAACTGCAGGAGACACACTCTAGTGGATACTAGAGGAACTGCAGGAGACACACTCTAGTGGATACTAGAGGAACTGCAGGAGACACACTCTAGTGGACACTAGAGGAACTGCAGGAGACACACTCTAGTGGACACTAGAGGAACTGCAGGAGACACACTCTAGTGGATACTAGAGGAACTGCAGGAGACACACTCTAGTGGACACTAGAGGAACTGCAGGAGACACACTCTAGTGGATACTAGAGGAACTGCAGGAGACACACTCTAGTGGATACTAGAGGAACTGCAGGAGACACACTCTAGTGGACACTAGAGGAACTGCAGGAGACACACTCTAGTGGATACTAGAGGAACTGCAGGAGACACACTCTAGTGGACACTAGAGGAACTGCAGGAGACACTCTAGTGGATACTATAGGAACTGCAGGAGACACACTCTAGTGGATACTGGAGGAACTGCAGGAGACACACTCTAGTGGATACTGGAGGAACTGCAGGAGACACACTCTAGTGGATACTGGAGGAACTGCAGGAGACACACTCTAGTGGATACTGGAGGAACTGCAGGAGACACACTCCAGTGGACACTGGAGGAACTGCAGTTCAGCCACCTCAGCCCAGGACTAATCATAAAATGTTAATAAAGGTCAAAGGTCATGAGGTTTTGGACACTTTAAACAGCATGATCAATCATCCTCACATGTTGTTAGAAATCACTAAAACATCAGACTCTGGAGATATTTCTAAAGCGGAACATTTTGAATGAGGAGTGTTTTTATTAAGTAAGAATCTAAAGTGAGTCTCTGGACTATAATTATACTTCGGAATTCTTTGTATCCGCTGCTGTGCGTGTGTGAGCGTACGGAGAGCTCCTAAACTCTTTACAGTATATTGAGTTTGACTTCTTCAATGACAGATCCTCTTTGCTGCACGTCTGTAGAAGTTTGACGACTTTTTAAAAACATTTTTACATTCATTTTTGACATTTCACGTCTCACAGCTGTGATTTATTCTATCTTATTTATTTTATTGTTTGGGCCGTGTTTTGGAGCATGCTCTGTAAAGCTTTTGGGATTCTTTTTCCAAAAATTTGTGCTAAAGCAGATTTTTTTTTTTATTACCAACTGAACTCTCCTGCAGAAGATCAAGAAGTAATTTTATTGTGAAAGGCAGCGTGAGTACCTGAAACAACTTAGTACAAGATACAAACATGAGCTAAAGCAGATTTTATAGTTTTTGGAATCATCTACCAGTCAGGGTCCGGGAGGCAGACACCCTCTCCACTTTAAGAGTAGGCTTCAAACTTTCCTTTTTGATAAAGCTTATAGTTAGAGCTGGATCAGGCTTGGACCAGCTTTTGTCATGCTGCTATAGGCCTAGACTGCCGGGGGAACTGGCACACTGACACACTGGGATCCTAGCTCACTCCCTTCCCCCCAACCCCTTCATCACTTACTTTAACTCTGCCTGTCCCATTAAAGTTACTAACCATAGGCCTTTCTGGAGTCCCTGAGCTCCCTTGTCTCGTAGATTCCTCTGAGCTGCCGTAGACATCCTCCTGCTGTGGACGATCTGGACTCCAGCTGATACGGACGTGCTGGACTCCAGCTGATACGGACGTGCTGGACTCCAGTGGCAACAGCTTCTACGACTCGTCTCATCACTATCACTTCTCTCTCTTACTCCCCTCTATCTGTCTTTCCAGACCCAACTCAGTCGAGGCAGATGTCTGTCTAACATGAGTCTGGTTCTGCCTGAGGTTTCTGCCTGTTAAAAGGAAGTTTTTCCTCTCCACTGTAACTAGCTAAATGCTGCGATGTGCAATGCTCATGATGGATTAAGGTGGGGTCAGACTGAGTCTTATCCTGTCTTGGTGTTGGGTCTCTGTTCATAATTTGACATAGAGTGGTCTAGACCTCCTATGTTTGTCAAAGCGTCTTGAGATAACGTTTGTTGTTATTTGGCGCTATACAAATAAAGGTTGATTGATTGATTGACTAAATCCATGTAGAACTGCTCAGTCTGACACGTACATTTAAAAGTGTAATAACTGCATGAAGTCCAGAGATGCAGGATTCATATTTGACCCTGTACTTCAGGCGGAGGGTCAGTGACCACACGTACCTGCTCTCCGTCAGGAAACGACAGCTCCGGTGTTTTATAGGAGAAGTTGATGAATGATGGGCCATGTGCTCCATGTGCTGCTTTTACTGCAGGTCACACAGAAACACGCAGCAGATAAGATCCACACACCCTGATGATCTGTGTCAGAGGTGAAGATGGAGACTTCAGGAGAATCTGAGAGTGAAGAGCTGAACGTCAGGAGGAAACGATGTGTGAAAGAGCTGGCCTTTACTTTCTGGTTTCTGTGTCAGTGAGTTCAGTTTTCAATCTCAGATCAAACCACAACCTTTCAGTTCCTCTGAGATTTAAAGATTTATTAACTTTAAACATCAAGAAATTAGCTAGATTAGCTAATTTAGCTATTCTGGCAGTTTGAATAGCATCCTCCTGTGTTACCATGGAGATGGAACCAAACAACAACTACAGCAGAGAAGTGGAGTACCCTGCTAACTGTAGCAGCGCCAGAGCCAAGAAAAAGCACAAAGAGGCAACGCTCCTGTCCAATACAGAACAGTTGTTTGCTGACTACATCCTCTGCAACAACAAGAAAATCAAAAACAACATCCTGTTCCATACAGACTTCATTCAGACATGGAAGCAGATCATCTGTATTAACTACACACACGTTTCCAAAGAAGGCGTCGGTCATGGCGGCCGCTTAACTGTGTGTCAGGATGATACTCTTGATACGGACAACCCTCTTCTCACCTTTATGTACTACATTAGAAAGGGGACAGTACTAGTACAGGGAAATGAGGCAAGCCTCAACTCCTTTGAGGAGCTCTTCCCCAAGATGAAGGCACAGGTTGAGAGAGAGCGACCCAGTACCAGCAGCAGCACTGTAGGAGGCCTGGTATCCGATCAGGAAGAGAAGGATAACACAGCGGTCACAGGCGTCACAGGGACAGTCCTAAAGCCAACGACCAGTCCATCCCACCCAGCCCCTGCAACGCCCCCGAAGCTCCTGCAACAACTAAGAGAGAGCCTGTCGCTCCTGGAGCTGGACTTTACTGAGTTCAAGGAGCTCACTCTGGCCAGACAAAATGAGTCTGATACCAACCAACAACTAAGATATGAACTCCAACTGCTAAAACAGGATAGCCACGAGGCCATCATGGAGATGAAAAGTAAGAACGCAAACACCACTACAGAGCTGAGGGAGACCCAGAGGAGACTCAGACAGCTGACAGAGGCCGTACGTGAGCTGGAGGAGGAGAACACCTCGCTACGAGCTCAGGCCCTGAAAATGAAGGAGAATGAAACCAACAGGGACTTGTACTTCAAGAGAGAGGTACAAGAGATGAGAGAGCAACTGCAGAAGAAAAGCTGTCATGTGTCTTTGCCCAGCTATACACATGTAGATGTACCAAAACCTGCACTCTCCCCTGATGCCCAAACAGCAAGTCCCCCCGACACGGGCAGCTCTCCCTCTCCACAACTCTTACCCACCTCTCCGATGCTCACTCCAAGAGACTCCCCCACTGGACAAAACTCCCCCCAGGACCCAGGTGGTCCTACTCATGGACTCCAATGGGAAATACTTGGACACCAAACATCTCTTTCCTGGTCTCAATACATCAGCCAAACGCTGCCAAAACACAGGCCAGGCCCTGGAGCTGCTAAGCCAGGTCACATTAGGGAGCCTCCAAAACATTGTGGTGCATACAGGCACCAATGACCTCCACAGTCTACACCAGAGCACTGCTGAGGCTATGCCCCTGGTAGCTGAGAGGGCCTCCAGAGAGTTCCCGGACAGCAGGGTGATTGTTTCCACTCTTCTCCCCAGGATGGACACCCCTCCACATGTCATCCACGAGATCAACATGGAGATCTCAAGGAACTGTGCATCCTTCCCAAACATCCACCTGGCCCACCACACCAACATCGGGACATTGGACCTCTGTGATGGGATACACCTGAACAAGGCTGGGGTGAGAACATTTGCCAAAACATTGAAGGATGTTACCCTTGATCGCAACCCCGCCTCGCCCACACAGCTTCTGCTCCCAGGGACTACAGACCACCGAGATACCAACGTGAGTCGGAGGACCTCTGCCTCCCACCCCCCTGCAGCACAGCGCCCCCCAGCAGCACCACGCCTCCCAGCAGCACCATGCCCCCCAGCAGCACCACGCCCCCCTGCAGTACACAGATAGAGAGGACCTCTCCACCATCACCGACAGACCACGTATGCATCTGTGATGAACAATCCTGCTCCTCTGCTATCGACTGCACCAATGACTGAACTTGGGGTGATCAAAGATATGCTTCACACTCTGTGCAACAGACTACTACAAACATGAGGTATAGAGATGTGAGCTTATTTTGAAGGTACTAACTGCAAATTAGTTGCTCCAGATTAGACTTTTCATCTGTTTCGTTTTGTTCATTATTTTTCCTCACAAATGAAATCTTTAAAATAAGCTTTTGGAATATTCAGGGTGTATACTCTAACACTTTTGGTCTTAAGACCACAGACCCTGATTTCTTAAATAATATAAAGGATATTGATATTTTGATTTTGTTAGAAACGTGGTGTCGATCCGATACAGTGACTCAGTGTCCCCCAGGCTACGATGAAGTCATAGTGCCTTCAGTTAAGATGAAAACAGTACACCGTGGTAGAGACTCAGGAGGAATAATAATTTGCCTCAAAGTTAATATTACCAAACACATAACAATCATTAAACAAAGCAAAAACCACATTTGGCTAAAAATGAATAAACACATAGACATTTGCGAGGTAGATTTATATCTATGTGCAATATACGCCCCTCCATCAGAGTCACCATACCTCGAAGAAGAGTTCCTCAGCTCCCTACACACAGAGATATGCCACCTTCAAGCCCAAGGGAAAATACTCCTGTGTGGAGACTTTAATGCACAAACAGGTACAGATCCTGACTGTATAGACAGGAGATAAATATATATTCAAAGAGTCCCCTTTGACCCCCACACCTACAGCAATGAGGAACAACCCTGACAAAACCATGAACAGAAATGGGAAAGAGTTAATGAACCTCTGCAGGGCCTCCGGCCTGTATATGTTAAATGGTAGGATCAGAGGAGACAGTTTGGGACGTTTTACTTATAGTTCAGCTCTTGGGACAAGTGTTGTTGACTATGCCATCTCTGGCATGGATCCCTCCTCATTCAGTGCTTTCACTGTTCAAACACAAACCCCCCTTTCAGATCAAAGCCAGATTAATATATACTTGAAAAAACACTCAAGATATAGTATTAAGGAACAACCCAGTAAGCTGTACAATCTGAACCAATCATACAGATGGGCTCCAAACAGTGCTGAACAATTTACATAAGCTTTGAATTCAATTGAATTAAGACATGCAATAAACACATTCAACTGTTCATACTACCACAGTAACTCTGAAGGTGTCAACAAAGCCACAGAAGTTATTAACAATATCTTCCAAAAAGCTGCATTAGATGCAAAGCTTGAAAAAAGTAAGAAACCCCACAGTCAGCACTGTAATCAAAAACCCTCTGAAAAACAATGGTTTGATAAGGAATGTAAAGAAATGAGAAAACACTTAAGACCACTATCAAACCAGAAACACAGAAACCAACATGACCCAACACTATTACATGAATACTCTGAACACCTGAAACAGTACAAACAGACCATCAGACAAAAGAAATCCCACTACACCAACAAAACACTGGAGGAGATTGAAAATGCAGCAGACCAGGGTCAGTTCTGGAACATGTTGAACAGTTTAGAGACCACAAAGCCTCAACAATTAGCAATACAAGATGGAGATATCTGGGGAAAACATTTTCATGACCTCTACAGAAGTATCCCACCTGAAGATCTAAACATTAATCAAACTGAAATTAAAACTAAATTAGACAACCTTGAATCAGCCATCAAGAATAACCAAAACCCACAGAAAGAGTTAACAGACAAACTGAAAACTCTTCAATCCAAAAAGACTCATGGCCCAGATTGCATCGAGAATGAGATGCTGAAGAACAGTACTCCTGAATTTCAAACTGCAATTATTAAACTGTTCAACATGGTGCTGACTGCAGGCTGCTTTCCTGATGTCTGGAACCAGGGGCTGATCACCCCCATCTATAAAGATGGTAATAAAACAGACCCCAATAACTACAGAGGGATCTGTGTCAACAGCAACCTGGGGAAAATATTCTGTAGTATCCTAAACTCCAGGATACAAGCTTTTGTTGAAGAAAAAAATATTCTTAGTAAATGTCAAATTGGCTTTCTCCCAAATCACCGAACATCTGATCATATATACACCTTACACACTTTAATTGACCAACATGTCCACCAAAAAAAGGGCGGGAAAATATTTGCTTGCTTCATTGACTTTAAAAAAGCATTCAATTCCATTTGAAGGACTTTTCTTCAAAATCCTTCAAAGTGGAATAGGTGGTAAGGTTTATGATCTTATTAAATATATGTACGAGCACCACCAATGTGCCGTGAAAATCAACAATCAGAGAACAGAATATTTCACTCAAGGGCGCGGTGTGAAGCAAGGATGCTGTTTAAGTCCCACATTATTCAATCTGTATATAAATGAACTTGCAGAGCAGCTGGATAATTCAGCAGCTCCAGGCCTCACACTCTTAGACACAGAAGTTAGATACCTGCTTTATGCAGATGACCTTATTCTGTTGTCTCCAACCAGAGATGGTCTCCAACATAACCTGACCATCCTGGAACAATACTGCCAGAACTGGGCATTGGAGGTCAATTTTAAGAAGACACAAATAATGATCTTTCAAAAAAAGCCCAGATGTCTTGAAAATAAATACAAAAGATACAAAGAATTATACTTACCTTGGTCTGAACATATCTGCATCAGGACATTTTAACATGGCAATAAATGCACTTAAAGAAAAAGCACAGAGGGCAATCTATGCATTAAAAACCAAATTATTCAAGATTAACATTCCAATTAGAATCTGGACCAAAATATTTGATAGTGTGATTGTACCTATAGCTCTGTATGGAAGTGAGATCTGGGGCCCCCTCAGTAGACTGGAGCATGGCTCATGGGACAAACACCCAATAGAAGCTCTCCATACTGAATTCTGTAGAAGAATCCTAAATGTTCAAAGAAAAACTCCAAATAACGCCTGCCGAGCAGAACTGGGACGTTTCCCATTACTATTAAACATTCAGAAACGGGCAATCAAATTTTGGAGCCATCTAAATTTAAGCCCAAAAGACTCACTTCAATATAAAGCATTAAAAACCCAAGAGCTGAACCCTGAAACTGTCCCCTTAGTCAGCTGGTGAGGAAGCTAATCAGCCAGACTCCAATCAGCACTGATCCAAAACACAACCAGATTAAACTCATCATGAAGCACTCCAAAGATCTGGATTTAGATCACTGGAGAAACCAAACAAAGACCCAAAGTAGAATGAATTGTTATTTGACCCTAAACCGTGATTCTAAATGATCTGAATATCTGTACAGTGTCAGAGATACAAAACAAAGATGTATCCTGACCAAATACAGGCTGAGTGACCACCAGCTGGATATAGAGACAGGGAGATACAGACAGACATGGCTGCCCAGAGGGGACATAGAGACAGAGATGCACTTCCTCCTCCACTGCAGCAAGTTCTCTTTACTAAGAGATGCCCACTACAGAGAAATTACTAAAATGGTAACAAACTTCCCAACATTAACCCCAGAAGAGAAACTGTGGTGGGGGCAGATGAGATGGAAATTATAACGTTCAAATCAGTGGGAAATTTTAAAGATAGGTTGTTTGGAAACTTTAGATTTGAAGAAGTGAAAATGATCAATGATCAGAAAATAATAGAGGCAGAAGGAGGATAATGTGTGTGACATGCATCAGTGCTTTTACCACCACAGCCTCTGCAGGTGTGCTGTAACACCAACGGTTGTTCTCTCACAGATCAGGATCTGGTTACCTCGAGAAAAGAAGCTTTATTGTCTTCAGAGGATGAGACAAATAAGCTGAGAGGACACGAGCTGCTGTTGTTCGATCATATCATCTTTCACATGGATTTCATATCATACTTTATGATAACTACATTCAGGACAGAAACAGAATAAGCGTATACGCAGACGGTGCCAGACGAACACAATTTAAATCTTCTTTTAGAAAACATCATTTCAGAGTCAGAGTCTCAGAAGATAAAACTTTATTATCTTCAACAGATCAGATCAGAATCTTAAAAACACATCCTGTACAAAAATACTCTACAGAACACCCCCTCCTGAAACCCCCCCCCCCCCCCCAGAAACCGTTTGCACAGAGTCACAGAGACCGGACTGAAGTACCGTTCAAACGCTGTTTAATTTAACCCTTTAAACACTGAACATCCAGCTCTGCAGGATACTGTGCATTACACACACACACGCACACACACGCACACACACACGCACACACACACACACACACACACACACACACACACACACACACACACACACACACACACACACACACACACACACACACACACACACACACACACACACACACACACACAAGCCACGTCCTGGTCTCTGCCACAGTGTTCACACATAAAACACACAAATGTTTGTACCTGTGAAGATCGTTCTCTGTACTGTCTTTACTCTCTAAAGTTCTCCTGCACTTTGTTCTCCTGATCTCAGAGAACAAAGCTGTAATTGGTGACTGATTTATTTTACAGCAGTAGAAAGCCACAACAGTATTTTTAAAGACAGGCTCTTGCAGCACATCAGGGATATCTCATTTATTTTACAGTTTAATTCTCACAACAAGACGTCGCCTGATACGTGCAATAACTTTCACAGTCTGAGGACTTGCAGGATTTGATTTCAGAGACTTTAAAGAGTTTAAAAAATAAGTCTGAATATTTGTTTTTGTTACACCCGGCTCACTTGTTTTAATTTACGGATCATCTTCACATTTGTTGCAGCGTAGTTAAAGCAGTGTTGTACATGAGAATGATGTTGAACTGCAGTTCTGACCCTGAACACCAGGGGGAGCCTTGGCTTACTGTGTGTAAAGCAGAGTCTTGAAGCGGACAGTTTTCTGACTGTGTCTGTGTGCAGCCTGTTTCCAGTTTTATATTTCATTTTGACTCTTGTGTAGCCTCACAGACTCATGGATTAAAGGATCAACGTTTCCAGCTGGAGTAACGCAGCAGACTTTGTTCGTTGCATTGACTGTGTGCAATATATCTCCTCAACTCGCCCTCAGTGTCTTATTTAGACATTACTCTGATTCAGCGAGTCTCTACAGGTGCATTTAAACATCTGTGCACATTCAAACAGCTGTTCAGATGTTATTTTTACTCCTTTATTCTGAATCATCACACCTTTCACTTTCTTCAGATACTGAGCTGTATAAAAATAACGTGTCAGATTGAATTTGGAGTTAATAAAATCATCAATACTTCAGATATTAAATGATATCAGCAGAGCCAGCCTGGTTCTCCTGTTTCTGGAGAAGGTGAGATGTGACGCAGATCCCAGCGGATAAAAACACACACCTTTACTTTAAAAGATCCTCTGTGAGTCTCAGCTGCAGTATTTGTACAGGTCTGGACAATGTGCATGAAGGCCCTGATGGCAGTGATCTCTCAGACACTGATGATGATGATGATGATGATGATCCCACAGCCTTCATCAGGAGGAGAAACACAGCGAGGAGGAGGAGGAGACAGACGTCAGGAGGGATGGAGGACAGGTGAGCACAGAAAGAGATGACAAAACGGAGGAGAAGGTCGGAGGAGATCAGCCGGCAGCCGGAGGAGAGGAAAAGAGAGAGAGAGAGAGAGAGAGAGAGAGAGAGAGAGAGAGAGAGAGAGAGGGACGGAAGGAGGGAGGGTGAGAAACAGGATGGAAATAAAGATGAAGGAGGTGAAGAGGAGGTAAACACTAAAACACAAGTCTACCAGAGTTTGCTCCACAGATTGAAGTCACATTAGAAAGTGATGTTCGTTCACACTCAGCAGGACAGATTCATCGTATTCACATTCTCTACAGATTCTTATTTACACTTTGTTCCTCTTGGTGGCGCTCTGTCGCTCCCTTTTTTAAAGTCTGAAACGTCCTCACTCCTCCTCCAGGTGAGGGAGGACTCGGTCTGTCCCCGGCTCTATGATACGTACTCTGTGGGCTTCCAGAAGTGTCCGGGGTGAGACAGCCGGCGGTTCAGTTTGGGGAGTTTCTCCAGCATGTCGGACAGCTGGGTGAAAGTCGGCCTGACATCGGCTTCAGAGGACCAGCAGGCGGAGAGGATCTCCTGAGGGCACAGAACCAGGACGATGAGACAGTGTGTGAGACGCACTTTAAAATCACACAGAACCACACAGACACACCAGGACTATCACTGTGAACAGTTCCACAGAGGCTTCCCTCTGGCTTCCTTCAGCGGTATGAACCTGAAACAGAAACTGATGTTCTTGTGATGTTCTTGTGATGTTCTTGTGATGTTCTTGTGATGTTCTTGTGGTTTTCTTGTGATGTTCTTGTAATGAACGGGTCTTAAGTTTGCTGAAATAACAACATCATGATGCAGATTTCAAAAGTCCAAAGTCAAGTTTTGTCAGGTCTGTCCTCAAGAGGAGAGGAAAACTACGTCTACAATGTTTGTTTGTTGAATGGAGGTGGGATCCAACATTTCTCATGCTGCGTTCAGGAAGTCAGGAAATCTAAACGCTGATTGTCTTTAGTGACACAGCATCAAGCAGATTAGTGTCTCAGTGTAAATGTTTGATCTAGAACAGATTGTTAGCTGCTCTTCATGCAGATATCTGATGTTTGAAGTCATGAATCATTTCTAACAACTAAATTCAGCAGACTCACCGTGACCTCTTTGCCCAGGTTGGCGTCTGCTAGGACTTTCTTTATGCCCTCGCCGCTGCCTGCCAGCCAGATTTTAGCCTCCACGGGAAGATCAGTGATGGGCCAGTCCCCGACCTGCATCTCGTACCAGATCGTGCTGAGAACGACACGAAACACAGAGAGTGAGGGAGTCAGAGCTGTCTTCATATTAAGATCAACATTTTACCCTTTCTATCTGCAATGATTGAATACTTTACTTTGGAAAGCAGAATAAATTGAGACTTCAAGTGGAATAAAATCATGAATTACCCGAAGGCGTAAACGTCTGCAGCTTTGGAGAACAGCAGCTGATCCTCGTCCTCCTCTGGACTCATTTTACAAACGATCTCTGGAGCGAGGTAAGAGATCCAGCCGCGAGGTATCCGCAACACGTTCTTTCTTCTACACGCACACACACACATACACACACACACACATTTATGAAGACGACAGTCACGTCTCAGCAGAGATACAGATCCAGTTGCCTCGTATTTCCCTCCTACCTTCCCTCCTGTACGACTCCAGACATCCCGAACAGACCGAAGTCTGTGATCACGACCCTGTTGGTGTCGTAGAAAACGTTCTTTGACTTCAGGTCTTTGTGGATGATTTCTTTAGCGTGCAGGTAACCCATGCCCTGAGGAGGAAATACATGAGTGAAGATGAGCCTGAGATCTAGCTCTGCAGAGACCTTTTGCATTTGTCTGTAAAAAACTCTTAAAGGTGACATATCATGCAAATTCAACTTTTTAATGGTTCTCTACCTGAAATATGTGTCCCTGGCATGTCTACAAACCCCCAAAGAATGAAAAAAATCCATTCTGCCCCTGTTCTGATTTCTCCACCTTTCTGTAAATGTGTGTGAAACCAGCCGTTTCAGTTTTCAGTGTTTTTGTTACATAACAACAATATCCGGTCTGTAACAGACAACTCAACCCCTCCTCTGTTTTTCATTCCCTGCACACACGTGTGCTAACAAGGAGCTTAGGAGGGAGGCATGCTAGTTGTAGGCTGTCTTAATAAACACAAAGGTCGGTTTTACTCCCCACGTCTGCAGATTTGAAGATATAGTGGATGATTTTTAGTTTTCATGGAAATGTGCTAGCATTAGTTAGCATAGCCACATACCAAGACACACGTCTACATACTGACAAATAAAACAACAAGAAACACTAAATCTGTGACCAATGGTTCAGAAAGGTCCTGCTGCAGGCGCCTCTCCGTCAGGATCAGATTCTGGATCAGATTCAGAGGGTTGAAGTAACGCGGGTCTGTGAGCAGTCGTGTATATTCAGCCAACATGTAAACATTAGATCAACGTGCTGGAGAGCCGAGGCCACATCCACTTCCTGAGGGGGCGTGGTCAGAGAGAAAACAGAGTGTTCTGAGCAGGGCTGAAGAAGAGGGTTCTTCAGGCAGACCAAAATCTGATTTCAAAGTGTTTTTTTGAGCATAAACTTTAAAGACATGTTTTGGGGACCTCTTAGACCAATATATATTGATGAAAAGAGCGTGATATGTCACATTTAAGATTAGTTTTAGATGTGCTGCTGCAAGTTCTCATATAAAGGAAATAATCAGCATGATCGGATCATTTCAGGCCGTAGAATGATACATTTCATATTTTATTTCAAAGATCAAAATCATCATCTGTTCACTTTAAAGGAGAGATTCTCACCTTTACGATGTCTTGTGCGATTTGTCTGATCTTGTTGATGTCCAGCAGGTGACCTCTTTCTCTTACAACAGAGTACAGAGTCATCCCTTTACAGAAACTGAAGACAGAACACGAGAAATGATTTCAATACAGCAGAAATATAATTATCTAAACACATGAGGAATAGTTTTAAGATTAAAGAGCTTTGATTTATGCAAAAACAAAGCAATAATTAAATTCCCGTCACAAATCTAAAAGCAGGTTCAGTTTTTTAAGAATGTTTCAAAGAAAAGACATATTTTGACTTTTGTAGAAATATAAAAATGTTGTCCCCGAACTGTGTCCGCCTCCTCAGGTGTGTGTACCTGGTGATGATGGCGAGGTGGGGCGGGGCCATGCAGGCGCCCATGAACAGCACCACGTTCTCGTGCCGGGTCTGCCTGTAGTTCATCACCTCCTTTTTGAACACCTTCAGGTGGTCCTGGTTGTTCCCGTCGATCTCCAGCAGGCGGATCGCCACCTCGCCGTGCCAGCGGCCTTTGTGCACCTTCCCCCAGCGACCCTGCGCACACACACTCACATGACTCAACTAGGGTTCATGTTTTATAACTGCATCAGTGGTGTTAGGTGACAGAGTAACAGCACTCTGTGAAGTTTCTGTGCTTCATCTGAGAGTTTAGATTTCTGTCAGCCTTCACTCCCCTACACCTCCAGAGTAAAACAGGACTTTTATTCTGAAAAACACGTCACTTCCTGCTGTAATATCTTTACTTTACTCAGGTATGACCTCTAGGTTCTTCATCACCTCGGCCCTTCATCCTCACCTTTCCGATGAGCTCCCCTAGCTGCAGCTGCTCGTACGGGATGTCCCACTCCTGCAGGTACACGCTGGTCTGACTCGCCTTCCTGGAGATCGGGCCCCTCCAGCGCCCAACGACCCCGCGGCGACAGATCGGTGGGAGGTCCTCCAGCCCGTCCTCGTCCCCCTCCTCGGGGCTCTTCGTCCTGCTGCTCTGGTCGGCTGCTTCCTCTTCCTCCGCCTCGGCCTGGAACAAACACGGACACCAGGTTCACTTTTCTCCACGTGGACGGACTCTGATATTTAGGTCGTTTTATTTGACCTTATCAAATGTGTGTGTGTGTGTGTGTGTGTGTGTGTGTGTGTGTGTGTGTGTGTGTGTGTGTCTTACCCCTCCTCGTTCTCCTGCAGTAAGCTGAGTCTCTGTGACGTCGGCCTGTGACGTTCTGACAGACAAATAAAAACATGAAGATAAAAGAGAGGTAGAGAAAGTTCATCACTCTTTAAATCAGTCGGTGCGTTGTAAACAACTCCGCTCCTCGCTCTGAATGAGGGGGCGTGTCCTGAAGGAGTCACAACCCTGCACACCTTCATACACGTCTCTTACCCCGGCTCGTAGTAGCCGCCGCCGTGTTGACCCGCAGGATGAGACGACGCAGGAACGTCTGTGAGTAAACACAACGGCAGGGTCAATCATCTGATCGCCACAGATTGCCTACATTTCCCATAATGCACCACACTATGTGAGCGTTAAGGTGAGACGGTGTGTTTACCTGGGAAGTGGAAGCGCTCGTCCCGGCAGCCCTGCGGTGACGGGTGAGGAGGGGGTGTGGCGCTGACGCTGGGGGGGTTACTCTGCTGGATGAGGGCGGGGGAGGACGGCGTGGAGGAGGTGGCCGAGGAGGGGTTACTGCTGGAGTCCAACTGGTTCAAACTGGGGAGGGGCTCCTGGGACACACACACACAGATATGGATAAAACTAAACAAAAGGTAATCATCTGAAACGTGATGATGATGATGAAGCGGCGGTCTCCTCGTACCCTCTTGGTGATGGCTTTGGGTAAAGTCCTGAACTGCAGCGGGATCTCTGCCGTGTGATCGATACGGTTATTGATATCTGACGGGACTGACTCTGCTCGGCGCATCCTCGGCACTGCAAACCAGATTTAATGAACACAGATGTTGGAGAGGAGCAGACTGATTCAAAGTTGAATTTAAAATAAATAGAGAGGAGTCTCTCACGTGTGAGGAATGAGATCCGACAGGAGGGAGCGTCTTTGGTGCATTTGTTGTGACACTTTAACCTGTAAATACACACATGTAATGTTCATGAATGAGTCCAGAATAAAGAGTCACGTCCTCAGAGTTTCTCTCTGTCGTCTCTTACTTGCAGTGTTTGCATTTGACTCCAAACATCATGCTCCTCCGACACACCTGACACGTCTGAGAGAGCCACGACTTGGTGGAAAACCTACGAAGAAGAAAAACGTTACACACAAGAGTACGCAAGCCTGGAGAGGCCAGAGAGGACAAAAACAACACTTCACCTTTTTAATCACTTTTATTTTTATTTATTTATTTATTTATTTTATTGTATTTATTTTATTATTCATTATTTCTTTTTCATTTTAATGTTTTTAATCCATCTTTTTCTATTTTCGCTGATGTGACGTTGTCTTCTCCTTTAATGCTTTTTTTTTTAAAACCTCTATAAAATAATTTATTTCATTTCATCACTTTATTTTGTTTCATTTGTTTGTATTTGTTTTTTTGCATTGTTAGAATTTTCTACAATTCTCTCTGTCTGTTAAATGTTTATTCTTATTCACATTTGTTTTTAAAGGTTCCTATGTAAATAAAATGTTTTATTATTATTATTATTATTATTATTATTGTTATTATTATTATTGTTATTATTATTATTGTTGTTGTTATTATTATTATTATTATTGTTATTATTATTATTATTATTGTTATTATTATTGTTATTATTATTATTATTATTATTGTTATTATTATTGTTATTGTTATTATTATTGTTATTGTTATTGTTATTATTATTGTTATTATTATTATTATTATTGTTATTATTATTATTATTATTATTATTATTGTTATTATTATTGTTATTATTATTATTATTATTGTTATTATTATTATTATTATATTTTCATATTTGAATACATTTTCAACACTTTTGATTTTGTTTCTTAAAGTTAGAAAAATAAAAAAAGTGCAGATAAAAATAAAGGTTTGTTGTTGTGTTTCTCTTTTTGGCCACCAGAGGGAGCCGTCCATCACTTGCTGTGGTTTTTATGGCGCTGATAGAACTCCTGTTTTCTTTCTCACATATGCTCATGCTCTAAAGTTCATCTAGAATGATGATAGTGATGTTTGAGACCTTCCTAACAGGCAGCATGTAGAGATGTATATTACCTTGTTTTCACTCTGATCACTCACACTCTCTCTGATTCACTTCTGTTCTATATTAAGGTTATTTGGATTATTTCTAAAGTAATAATTTGCAGCTATGTCTCATCTTTTCACAGTTCAGCTTCATATCAGCTCTATAAAAGGAAACAATGACGACCCCTTCAGCCCACGCTCACTCACACACCGTGACCACAGCTGGATTCACACTGTCATATTTTCCGATCAGGTCTTTTATTCTGACAGAACAGGAAGTAACCAACCTGTGTGTCACGGCGAGGCCGATGTCTCTCCTCAGCGTCTGAGGGGAGCTCCTGTGCACGCTCACACCTGAAGACATGAACACATTATTAAGATCCAGAGACAGAGGGACACAGAGCGGAGGTCTGTGTGAAGACTCACCGTCCAGCAGCAGGGAGGGGTGCGCCGTCATCATGTACGGGGCCGAGGAGGGGACAGGACCAGGCGTCCGTGCAGACAGTGGAGGCGAGCATAGAGCTGGATCCTCAGGAGAGAGACCCGAGCCATTGATGTGGATCGCAGCCAAACCTTTGTTCTTCTTACCGGACCTGAAGGAGACGGAGAGACGGAGAGACGAGTGAATACTGCAGGTTCACTGAGACGTCATTACTACACACTGAGGGTCAGATATGTCAGGTGACGTCTCAGTTTGATGAGGGTGACATCATTTGACAGGTTTCCCTGTGAGATACTGTGCATGGTTTACATTAAAGAAAGGTGAATATAGTTTATGTTGCTTCAGATTTACACTTCATGTTCATAAAGTCAGAGAAACAGATTCATCCTAAGTTTTAACGCTCTTTAGTTTCACTGTTTCTAGAAGTCTTTGCATCACTTGTTGGCATTCTTCAGAACCTCATCAGAGATCGTTTGGACCCTGAATCTCTAACTGAACATACATGTCATGAATATCTTCTCTGGCTGAGATCACTCTGATCCCTCTGAGAGCAGGACTCTCTGATCTGATCCCACCTGTGTGCTGCGGGATCTTCGATGCGGTTGGCGAGCTGGGACTCCTGGCTCTTGCTCCGGGTCAGGTTGATGTTGGGGAGGAGCTGCAGCAGTTTGCGTGAAGGTGGAGGCGGGGTCCGGCAGGTCTTGGCGGTGCGTGTCTTCGAGGCTCGGCCGGGCGGAGGCGTGCTCGGCTCCGGAGCGAAGGCGTCCGTCATCTCCTCTGCAGACATGTACTTCCTCTGCTCCTCGGAGCACGGCACCACTGAGATGGAGATGGAGCGTCCGTGGTTGGTGCCGGGCTGCAGGGGGACGGGGGGGCTGAAGGAGATGGAGGGGGGGCTGATGGGGGAGAAAGCATCGCTGTCCTGCGAGGGGTCCGAGCTGAGGGACCCTGAGGGAAGACAAGACTTGTTTACAGACGGCTGCTGGGGACAGAAAGTGTACTGACCTTTGTGTTCCTGCAGAGTCCTCTCAGCCTGCAGAGCGTACCTGAGTCACCTGCTTCATTTACACTCTTCAGACAGGAGAGGGCGGAAGTGAGGCGGGACCGGTCCTCCGAGCTGGAGCCCAGACGTCTCATGGTGTCCTGCAGCTCACTGCTGGACGTCTGCAGCGAACCGTCCACTGAGAGCTTCCCCGTTGCAGCCTGCAGGAGACACAAGGACAAGACTATCAGAGACCGGGACACGAGGACAGGACTGTCAGAGACTGGGACATGAGGACAAGACTGTTAGAGACCTGGACACGAGGACAGGACTGTCAGAAACTGGGACATGAGGACAAGACTGTTTGAGAGCGGGACACGAGGACAAGACTGTTTGAGACTGGGACATGAGGACAAGACTGTAAGAGACCGGGACAAGAGGACAGGAATGTTAGAGACTGGGACATGAGGACAAGACTGTAAGAGACCGGGACAAGAGGACAGGAATGTTAGAGACTGGGACATGAGGACAAGACTGTCAGAGACTGGGACATGAGGACAAGACTGTTTGAGAGCGGGACATGAGGACAAGACTGTCAGAGACCGGGACACAAGGACAAGAATGTAAGAGACTGGGACATGAGGACAAGACTGTCAGAGACCGGGACACAAGGACAAGAATGTAAGAGACTGGGACATGAGGACAAGACTGTCAGAGACAGAGACAAGAGGACAAGACTGCCAGAGAACGGGACACAAGGACAAGAATGTTACAGACTGGGACATGAGGACAAGAATGTTACAGACTGGGACATGAGGACAAGACTCTTAGAGACCGGGACACGAGGACAAGACTGTCAGAGACCAGGACACAAGGACAATACTGTCAGAGACCGAGACACGAGGACAACACTGTCAGAGACCGGGACACGAGAACAAGACTGTCAGAGACCGGGACACAAGGACAAGACTGTCAGAGACCGGGACACGAGGACAAGACTGTCAGAGACCGGGACACGAGGACAACACTGTCAGAGTCCGGGACATGAGAACAAGACTGTCAGAGACCGGGACACAAGAACAAGACTGTCAGAGACCGGGACACGAGAACAAGACTGTCAGAGACCGGGACATAAGGACAAGACTGTCAGAGACCGGGACACGAGGACAAGACTGTCAGAGATCGGGACACGAGGACAACACTGTCAGAGACCGGGACACGAGAACAAGACTGTCAGAGACCGGGATACAAGAACAAGACTGTCAGAGACCAGGACACGAGAACAAGACTGTCAGAGACCGGGACACGAGGACAAGACTGTCAGAGACCGGGACACGAGGACAACACTGTCAGAGACCGGGACATGAGAACAAGACTGTCAGAGACAGGGACACAAGAACAAGACTGTCAGAGACCGGGACACAAGAACAAGACTGTCAGAGACCGGGACATAAGGACAAGACTGTCAGAGACCGGGACACGAGGACAAGACTGTCAGAGACCGGGACACGAGGACAAGACTGTCAGAGACCAGGACACGAGGCCAAGACTGTCAGAGACCGGGACACGAGAACAAGACTGTCAGAGACCGGGACATAAGGACAAGACTGTCAGAGACCGGGACACGAGGACAAGACTGTCAGAGATCGGGACACGAGGACAACACTGTCAGAGACCGGGACACAAGAACAAGACTGTCAGAGACCGGGACACGAGAACAAGACTGTCAGAGACTGGGACATAAGGACAAGACTGTCAGAGACCGGGACACGAGGACAAGACTGTCAGAGACCGGGACACGAGGACAAGACTGTCAGAGACCGGGACACGAGGACAACACTGTCAGAGACCGGGACATGAGAACAAGACTGTCAGAGACCGGGACACAAGAACAAGACTGTCAGAGACCGGGACACGAGAACAAGACTGTCAGAGACCGGGACATAAGGACAAGACTGTCAGAGACCGGGACACGAGGACAAGACTGTCAGAGACCGGGACACGAGGACAAGACTGTCAGAGACCGGGACATAAGGACAAGACTGTCAGAGACCGGGACACGAGGCCAAGACTGTCAGAGACCGGGAGCATTGTTATAATAATCTGAAGGATATGAGACAAACATCACTGAGAGTGTGTTTGATTGGTCCTCTCTTTGTTGATGAATGCTGCCTCTCCTGCTCACATTAACATCTGCAGAGTCATCATCAGGAACAGACATTAAACTGTGACATATATAAAAGGAAGGAAAACAACAAGAACTCAGCGTTGAGAAGATGAGCATCCCTTCACGTGACACAAACACAGCTGTGATCTAACTCTGATCATCTGTTCACTCAGCCTTCAGAGAGATGAAACGATGACTCAGTAAATAGAGAAAGTTTCACAGGCGGGGTGATGATTGGATGTTAATGGTCACATGACCTGTAAACATGTTATTGAGGAGGCTGCCTCTCTCTCAGGTTCAGAAACACTCTCAGGTATTTAACTTCACACCTGACGGATCAGACCGACAGAGAGAGACGCTCGCTGCTCTAACAGAACAATACTCTGAGTCACCTCCTTGATGTCTGTGTCAGCTGATCTCAGGGTCAAAGGTCAGCCCGGCGCAGTGTGGAAGGCCTTTACAGAAACTCAGTTTGATAACGGGAGAGGAAGAGGCTGGATTATTACCATGAAACCACATCAGCTGTTCAGATTAAAGGTATGATGATAACGGATTCACGATGGACCAATCAGAGAGGAGAAAACAGTTAGCTATGCAGTTATGTTTCTTTACTTTATTTATTCATCTACAAACTTTAACCAGGAGAGACGTCTCATGAAACACAGCAGCGTGGAACGATGAGAGGATCAGAGTAAAAAGAAGTATTCAGATCCTCCAGGTCATTCAGAGTCACTGAATCCAGCTCCTAACGCTCTCCTGTTTACTCGATGCAGACGTGTAGTTCAGGTTGTTGTGAACATGCAGAGGTGAGCAGTGTCTGTAGAAACTGATAAACCCCAGAGCTTCACACTGAACAGAGTCTGAAGCCTCTGAGGAGACGTGTCCCAACAGTCACAGACGCTAAAGAAGCAGGAAGGAGTCTGAACGGCTCTCCAAAATAAAAGCTTCAGCTTTCTGACTAATTCTGGATCTGAAGCTTGAACGACACATTAATACATAACAATTCCTGAACAAACACTATACTAATGTGAAGTTACCTGAAGTTGTATTCATAAAGAAACCAAGCTCCTGAACATTTTTCAAAATGATGTTTCTATCGTGTGACTCTAAATCCAGCAGAGCGACGTGCAGCAGGATGAAAACAAACACCTGAGGTTGAAGGAGGAGGATCCTCTCTGAGAGGAGAACAGAGAAGCCGGCTGCACGTCGTCTGTTCACACGTAGCATCAATATAAGTGTAAAAACACTCCTCATAGAGAAGGTTTCTGTAAATATTACACAGACTGATTTAGATCTCTGTCCTCCTGACTTTAAACACCGAAGTCGTCATGCTGTGTTTGAGACGTGTGCAGAAAGTGTTAGAGGTCTGTTCTTACTGACACCTCAGGTCCAGTTCAGTGACGGGAACCAAACCTAGATCTCTTGATGATGTTTTAAATCCACAGGTCTGGTAAAAGTTTAAAACTGTCTTATTCCCCGGCTTTCTCACTGATCTTCTGGTTGTGTAAGATGCTTGATTCTGATTGGTCCAAACCCCTTGATGATGGTTATTAACTTTCACAAACATGAGCAACACCAGAGACAAACTGATCACACGTCATGTCAAATCAATCCACAGAGAAGAGTTCAGACACATTTAGCTTCTGCTTGTTGACACCATAGACTGTAAGGTGAGGGGAAACCGTTAGCTTCAGTTAGCATCATAACACGTTACCATGTTAACATCCTGTATATATATTTCTCCTTCACTCCCAGCACTTTTGTAACTATTCTAAGTATTCGGCACTTCTGTATATGCTTTATTATTATTATAATTTAATTTAATTTAACTTAATTTAATTTAACTTAATTTAATTTTAATGTATTTGTATTTTATTTTAATTTGTTTTATTTTAATGCATTTATATATTATTGTATTTTATTTTATTTTAATGTATTGATGTATTATTTTATTTTATTTTAATGTATTTATATATTCTTTTATTTTAATGTATTTATATATTATTTTATTTTATTTTAATGTATTTATATATTATTTTATTTTAATGTATTTATATATTATTTTATTTTATTTTAATGTACTTATATATTATTTTATTTTATTTTAATGTATTTATATATTATTGTATTTTATTTTATTTTAATGTATTTATATATTATTTTATTTTAATGTATTTATATATTATTTTATTTTAATGTATTTATATATTATTGTATTTTATTTTATTTTAATGTATTTATATATTATTTTATTTTAATGTATTTATTTATTATTTTATTGTATTTTATTTTAATGTATTTATATATTATTTTATTGTATTTTATTTTAATGTATTTATATATTATTGTATTTTATTTTATTTTAATGTATTTATATATTATTTTATTTTATTTTAATGTATTTATATATTATTGTATTTTATTTTATTTTAATGTATTTATATATTATTTTATTGTATTTTATTTTAATGTATTTATATATTATTTTATTTTATTTTAATGTATTTATATATTATTGTATTTCATTTTATTTTAATGTATTTATATATTATTGTATTTTATTTTATTTTAATGTATTTATATATTATTTTATTGTATTTTATTTTAATGTATTTATATATTATTTTATTTTATTTTAATGTATTTATATATTATTGTATTTTATTTTATTTTAATGTATTTATACATTATTTTATTGTATTTTATTTTAATGTATTTATATATTATTTTATTTTATTTTAATGTTTTTATATATTATTTTATTTTAATGTATTTATATATTATTTTATTGTATTTTATTTTAATGTATTTATATATTATTTTATTCCTTCATCTATTAATATTTTGACTTTCTTACACACTTTTTATAAGAGAATTCAGATATTGTTGTCTTGGATCCTGTCCATCAATATGATGAAGGAGTGGAGCAGGTGAGAGAAACTTTAGGTTAGTGATCTCTCCAAAGAAAGTTAAACCATGAGCGGTGGTGATGATAGCAGCAGGGTTCAAAGTTGTGACATTAGTTTCTTTTTAAAGGTGTGTGAACCACAGAGCTCAGAGAAGAAGGAGAGCTGAATGAGGACAGTTTCATGTTCAATCCACCGCAACAGGCAGAGAAGAATCCATCACCATGGAACCATCACTGACGAGGAATCACTGGGACTATTTTACCCGGACAGGATTCTATTTCCTATAAACACCTGCTGATCATGCATTTTCCCTTACAGGTGATCTCTGTGCAGGCAGCAGGACGAGTTCTGACAGAGAGGAGGAAGTGTTTAAAGAGGAGTCGGGTCAGCTGACGGCTGACGGTGTGATTTGTGGAACATGAACTGTGAATCAGAAAGCCGAGCGCTCCGTCAGCTCGTCTCCGGGCTGAAATGATTCCTGGAATCTGACAGCAAATTGTGAAAACAGGGTTTACTCTGCACCGCCTACTGGAATGTGTTTTCTCAGGCCTGTGTGTGTGTGTGTGTGTGTGTGTGTGTGTGTGTGTGTGTGTGTGTGTGTGTGTGTGTGTGTGTGTTGGGGTAAAGGGATGGGCTTAATCTCCTGGCAGCTGGATGTTTCCTGCATTGTGTCCATGCTAAGTGAAAAGGACAGGCAGGGATAACAACAGGATCAGGGTTCAGATGATGAATCTGCCGGACCATGTGGGGCCTGAGTTTAAACCTCAGGCTGGGCTGATCCCGGTCTGAGGCTGTAGTGGTCCGGGTTTACATGAGAATAAGGAGCGAGACCCTGTCCTGTTCTCTGAGTGTTTTTAAAATGTTCATAAAGATCTGAAGCTCTCTAAGAAAAGAAACCAACACACTCTCTTCTCATGCATTCATAGGAGGGATATGATACGAGGGATTTCTGCACAGTGTGTGTCTATGGGGGACAAGTCAAGACTGCAGGCAGGCCAGTTCAGTACCTGGACTCTTCTACTACAGAGCCATGCTGTTGTAATCCATGCAGAATGTGGTTTGGCGTCGTCTTGCTGAAGTATGTAAGGTCTTCCTGAAGACGTCATTGTCTGGACGGCAGCATATGTTGCTCCTGTAGATATTGTTCAGCATTAATGGAGCCTTCACAGATGTGGAAGCCACCCATGCAATGGACTCTTCTGATCCCCATACCGTCAGGGACACTGGCTTTGAACTGTGCTGGGATGCTTGGCCAAACTAACGGGCGTCTCGCAACAACTACAGTGAACATGAATAAAGATGCTCTATGCGCGTGTTCTGCAGGGAGGGTCAGCACTGCTTTGTGATGACTGAGACAGTCTGACCAGCCTCTACTTTAATGGACTTCATATTTTCTAAATTATCTGAGGAGGAAACTCTGCGGCCGTTTGCATCATGTTCATCAGAATCCAGAGGTGTGGAGGAGTTTCACTTTGACGAGCCGTTTCTCAGCAGCAGTCAGAGCAGCTTTCTGTAACTCTGACCGCAGAGATGCTAACCCGCCCTCACTCCATGACCTCTCAGATACTTCCTCCAACCAAAACCACAATCCCTCCTTCACCAAGAATATGTTCTCAGCCAGTCAACAGACTCGTATCTGAAAACACAAACTGGTCCTTCCTTCAAAATAAAAGACTGTTTGTTACTGTGAGATGTTGTGGAGCCTGACACCGGCTTTGCTGCTGATGGAGACGGTTTGATTATCACCATTCTTATGCTAGCTATGAGTTATAATCTACAAGACCTGTCTCCAAACGGTCCAGATATTAAGTTGTTCTCACTGTCGGCCCGATGTCCCTCTCATATAACAGTTTAAAGCACTTTAATAAACTCAGAGTCCATCCGGACAGGCTCAAACATGAACATGAAAAATGAGCTCTGAAATAAAACAACACAGGGGACAGATCTCACATAAGTAGATTTGCAGGATCCCGATGTGTACCTTCATGTCTGTTTTTAAAGATCTATCCCCAATAAAGCCTCTGTGGTTACATAATCTCATGATTCAGTCCATGTTTCCAGGATCCCCGCCGTGGTCCGCCTCCAGGGACTTCCAGGAAAAAAATAACATGCTCTACTTTTCAGTGAGACAGAAACAGCGTCCCTCAGAGTGTGAGAGTCCACAGTCAGAGCTTACATAACTTTTTACTAAAAATCTGAAAGAGCCATTCTTCGTGAAGCCCCCAGCCAACATTATCTGTCTCCAGTTTTCTGTTTCTTTGTGTTCACACACACTGAGACACTTCAGGATCAGAGGCGTGAAGTTCCTGGAGAGCAGAGCGTCTTCAGGACAAGAGGATCAGACTTTCCTGGATGAGAGAAAGAGTCTGGACCAGAAGCTGAGGTCTACCTGAACATCAACACTTCACTTCACTGACAGTCAGACTGCTGTTAAAGCTCACTCTGTGACTTTTAAGGTCTCACAGTAGACTCTGAGGCTGTCCATGTGAGCACAGAGAGTCACTGAAACTGAGGATTATAAAAACACCTTAAAGGAGGAGAGTTTTAAAACTCTGCTTTGTCTTTGAGTGGGAGAAACCCATGATTCGGGACACACTGATGTCCCTTTGCATGATAACTGTTATCTGTATCACACACAGTTTGTTTACATCTCCTGCTGAGTCTTCACCTCACGTGAAGGAGCTTCAGTCTCTCTGGGTCAGGGTGAGATCGACTGATGTGTCAGCGTCTGCAGTAAATCTGGTGTGTCACGAAACGCTTTTACTTTACAAAGGATCCACGTCTCACCTGTGGTCCAGGGTTAACCGAGCAGGACATGACTTCAGGACGGAGCTGCACCGGACTGAGACCCTCATGGACGCCTCCCTTTGGAGGTTTTCCAGGTACTTCCAAGTGGGGAAGAAAATTTGGGAAGGACCCAGAACCGGTTGGGGGGATTACGTAACTCATCTGGTCTGGGAACGCCTCAGACTCCCCCACGAAGAGCTGGAGACAGAGATGGCTGCTAGTAAAACTGGACTCTGGATAAGGGGAGGAGGATGGACGGACAGAAGGACGGATGGATGGATGGATGGATGGATGGATGGATGGATGGATGGATGGTGTGTTGTTAATCTGGTCTGACAGTGACCCAGTGACTGGTTTCATTAGAAAACAATCATTGATCTTCGTGGAGGTTGGTTCGATGTCAGGATTATTGTTCGTGTCATAAACTGATAAAAACATCAGATTTAAAATCTAATCTGACACACACAGTACCCACAATGCACCTGGACTCCTCACAATCTGCTCAGACGTTAGCGTTTGTTATGTAGCATAACGCAGCCGTGAGCTGCTGACGAACCTTCAGCATGGATCAGGACTCAGAGGAGTTCAGACCTGAGTCTTCAGTCTCAAACATGTTGAGCAAAGTGACAGATTCTGAAGGACTACTCCTCAAAGTTTGATCAACACGTCACTGATTTCTCAGGTCCGCCTGCAGGACTGATCACAGGGCGCCAAGCTGCAGGAGTCCGAGCTGAGGATGAAGAGAGATCCTCTGCAGTGAAAGGTTGGATGTTCAGGTCTTTCTTCAATGAATGAAAAGGAGGAAGAATAAAGGAGAGAGAGAGGAACAGCCTTCCCTCTCTGAGAGCTGACGCATACCTGGGCAGTGCCTGGGCATGTCTCAGCTGCCTGTTTACAGGTGACGAAAGGGCAGAAAGAAAGGAAGGAGAGACGGAAGGAGAGAAAGAGGAGAGACAGAGGAGAGGAATAAAATCCTCCAAGCTCGTGAAGTAAATCACACAGCTTCTAAATATCTCCTCTGACACTGATGACAGCTTTCACACGCAGAAACAAACAACGAGAGAGTCCACGCTGAACGACACGCCAGATTAAAGGAACAGAGTCCGTCCTGAAGGTGAAACTACGGGACACAGCACACCAGAAAACACTAACACAGGCCGACAGAGCAACAAGACGCAGAGAGACAGCTCAACCTGAGCTGCTGTCAAACAAGGAAATGAAGGAAACACCTTCAGGACTGTCGCAGGTCACACTCACTGAAATTCTCTCTCACACACACACACACACACACACACACACACTCACTCATACACATTTCTGCATCTTACCATGAGTTACACACAATCTGCTGCACGTACGATCCTCTGCTCCCATAATCCAAGCTCTGTTACTGAATATAATCCATGACAGGCAGCCAACAAACCTTCACAGTGCTGCTCTCACACTCCCAGTTTTCCTCCTCCCTCTGTCTTACACTTCCCTCCCCTTTGCTCCCTCCCTCCCTTCCTCCCTCCCTCTCAGATAAGGACTTGGTTTCTCTTCCTGACAGAGAGCGGTGCATCAGAGACCGCTGGAGACCTGTGACAGGATCACAGGCGGACTGCAGATCTGTTCCAGGTCCCTTTAAAGTCTCAGTAGCGTTAAAGTCTTTCACAGGAGCCGGTTTCCTCCTGATCTTCTCCACGCTCTGATAAACCGTCCTCCAGGTTTCCCTCCTCGGCTCCGGAAAGCTTGTGTTTTCCTTCCATGCTCATGTCTAATCAGCTCTTCACCCCGCCCTGAAGAAATCCTCCACTTCCTCTGCACGCCTTCAACTCCACCGTCCTCCTGCAGGGACCGAATGTAAGATAATGAAGACAGGAGGAGGAGGAGGAGGAAACAGAGGACTGGAGGACTAACATGCAGCAGTTAAAGAGACTGATAGGTGGCCTGTGACGGGGTTTATATCTCTGAGTTCAGTTTCACTCCAAAGCTCAAACTGTTTTTAGACAAACACTGAACTCCTGAAAACTTCAACTCCAACTTTACATGAGTGTCCCTGAGTGGTAACAGGTGACGGGGTTAATCAGAACATCAGAGGTTGTGTAATAACTGCACCATCCTGCCACAAATATGTGTCTTTGTTTTTTCACGTTTTTGTTTTTTTTCCTAATAAGAAGTGCTTAAGATAAGGTGCTCTTTTTTTTTTCTTTTTTTTTTTTATTACATTTTCCTTTTGGGAGGTGGGGTGGTGTGGGGGGGTAGCTTTTAGTTTTAGTTTTGCTTTTTTTTGTTAAGTCTGTATTTTCTATGTTTAGAAAAGCAATAAATATATTAAAAAAAGAACTTTAATAAACATCAGAGGTGGAAGGAGGAGAATCATTTTAAAAAGGAGACGTCTGCATCTTGTTTGTTCACACGTTTAAATGTAAAATCTGTCTCCATCGTGTCAGTCTCTGCTGCTTCGCCCTCCATCATGCTTTGATGTCTGATAAGGGTTGTGCAGCCTTCGTACGCAGCCTGACCTGCACCTCATAATGTAATATGATGAGTCAAATCAACGCAGACTGTGAGCTCTGTGATTGGTCCGCTGCGTTGTATGTCCGTGCATCTACAACATTTACAGTATCACCTCAGCTTCTGGTTCAGGCTCTCGTAATGTCACGCATTGACTACTGCAACTCTCTACTGGCAGACCTCCCTGCATGCACAGTCAAACCTCTGCAAATGATCCAGAACGCAGCAGCACGTCTGGTCTTCAACCAGCCTAAGACAGCTCATGTCACTCCCCTGCTCATTTCGCTACACTGGCTTCCAGTTGCAGCTCGCATCAGATACAAAACTCTAATCATGACTTACAAAGCAGGAACCAAAACCACTCCAGTTTACCTGGAACCTCTCATCCAGGTCTACTGCCCTTCTCGCCCGCCACGCTCAGCCTCTGAAAAGCGCCTAGTGCTTCCAGCACACAAGGCCTCAAAATCACTAGCTGGACTCTTCTCTTCTGTTGCCCCTAAATGATGGAATGAATTGTCCAACTCCATTCGATCTGCAGAGTCTCTCTCTACTTTCAAAAGACAGCTAAAGACCCAGCTCTTTAGGAAGCACTAAGCACTTAGCTAGACTGTTCTCCACTGTTGTCCCCAGTGGCAGATCATGTCGTCCACCTACAGTTGACTCACACTGTCCTGCTCTACTCTGGGAATCTGTGTTCAGCTCTTGAGTGACCCAGCACTTGGTACTTTGGTCATTATTGTGGTGATGTTAATTGTTGATGAAGATAATGGAAGGTCTTAAAGGTGACATATCATGCAAAATTGACTTTTTAATGGTTCTCTACCTGAAATATGTTTCCCTGGCATGTCTACAAACCCCCCGAGAATGAAAAGAATCCATTCTGCCCCTGTTCTGATTTCTCCACCTTTCTGTAAATGTGTGTGAAACGAGCCGTTTCAGACTTCAGTGTTTTTGTTACTTCACAACAATATCCGGTCTGTAACGGAGTCAGAGCTTGGCGCTTGTTCAGCCCATAGACTGTATAAAATAATACTGAATCCCTCCTCTATTTTTCATTCCCTGCACAAATGTGTGCTAACAAGGAGCTTAGGAGGGAGGCATGCTAGTTGTAGGCTGTCTTAATAAACACAAAGGTCGCTTTGACTCCCCACGTCTGCAGATTTGAAGATCTAGTGGAGGATTTTTATCTATCATGGAAAAGTGCTAGCGCTAGTTAGCATAGCTACATTGCTACATGTCGTAGCTGTAGCTGTGTACCAAGACACACGTCGACATGCTGACAAATAAAACAACAAGAAACACTAAATCTGTGACCAATCCTTCAGAAAGGTCCTGCTGCCTCTCTGGTAGAGGTCAGTTTTACTCCCCACGTCTGCAGATTTGAAGATCTAGTGGAGGATTTTTATGTATCATGGAAAAGTGCTAGCGCTAGTTAGCATAGCCACATAGCTACATGTTCGTAGCTGTGTACCAAGACACACGTCTACATACTGATAAATAAAACAACAAGAAACACTAAATCTGTGACCAATGGTTCAGAAAGGTCCTGCTACAGGCGCCTCTCCATCAGGATCAGATTCTGGATCAGATTCAGAGGGTTGAAGTAACACGGTCTGTGAGCAGCCGTGTATATTCAGCCAACATGTAAACATTAGATCAACGTGTTGGAGAGCCGAGGCACATCCACTTCCTGAGGGGGCGTGGTCAGAGAGAAAACAGAGTGTTCTGAGCAGGGCTGAAGAAGAGGGTTTTTCAGGCAGACCAAAATCTGATTTCAAAGTGTTTTTTTGAGCATAAACTTTAAAGACATGTTTTGGGGACCTCTTAGACCAATATATGTTGATGAAAAAAGCATGATATGTCACATTTAAAGGGTTTGGTTGCCTCATTATAGATGTTCCTTATTAAAAAAAATAAAAAATCCTCAGTTACTTTGTGCATTGCCTTTACACTGCTTGGCAGTACCTGCATCCAAATGGACTTGAAGCACTTTGTTACTCTTACTGATCTTGTTTCCTCTTGTCTAGATCTTTGCTTGTGTTGTTCTTGTTCTCGTATGTACGTCGCTTTGGATAAAAGTTTCTGCTAAATGACATTGTAACATTGTTACATGGTAACATGGTAACATGGTAACATGGTAACATGGTAACATTGTAACCTCCTTCGGCGTCTCCTCTCTTCTTCGTTGCAATAACTGCTGCTCAACATTTCTCAGCTCTAATATCAGTCTCCATAGTGTTCTTCTAGAGAATGCAGCAGAACAAGAAACTGACGATATGACGAGCATGGAAATCACACCGCTAACTATCTGCAGAGCTGCAGAGCGACACAGACACGCCAACACACATGTATCTAGTGCTCATGACGACATAGAGTCAATGCAGACGTATAAACCAGGTTTAAACATCACTGTGGCTTTCTCAGCACGGCTCTGTTGTCACTTCCTGCCTCCTGAGACTCCGCCCCCCTCACTAAGGTGAGAGACAGAAAATGTAAATGAGAGAAACTATGATAACGACCCTTCTTAGGACCCTC
>NC_048285.1:738235-765735 GCF_009762535.1 Notolabrus celidotus | reverse complement strand
TACACTCTGGGAGTACACACTCTGAGCATGCAAACTGTGAGTACACACTGAGCATAGACACTGTGAGTACACACACTGAGTACACACTCTGAGTACACACCCTGCAGGTACACACTTTGCGAGTACACACTTTGAGTACACACTTCGAGTACACACTGCTAGTACACACTCTGAGCACGCACAGTGAGTACACACTCTAACCGTACATACTCTGAGTACACACTCTGCAAGTACACACTCTGCAAGTACACACTCTGTGAGTACACACTGAGTACACATTCTGAGTACACACTGAGTACACACTCTGAGTACACACTCTGGAAATACACACTGCGAATACACACTCTGAGCATGCATACTGTGAGTACACCCTGAGCATAGACACTGTGAGTAAACACTCTGAGCATAAACACTCTGCGAGTACACACTCTGCGAGTACACACTCTGAGTACACACTGAGTACACACTGAGTACACACTGCAGGTACACACTTTGCGAGTACACACTTTGAGTACACACTCTGAGTACACACTCTGAGTACACAGTCTGCTAGTACACACTCTGAGTACACACTGCGAGTACACACTCTGAGTACACACTGAGTACACACTGAGTACACACTCTGCAAGTACACACTCTGCAAATACACACTCTGCGAGTACACATTCTGAGTACACACTCTGAGTACACACTCTGAGTACACACTCTGCAAGTACACTCTGAGCATGCATACTGTGAGCATGCACTCTGAGCATACACACTCTGCGAGTACACTCTGGGAGTACACACTCTGAGCATGCAAACTGTGAGTACACACTGAGCATAGACACTGTGAGTACACACACTGAGTACACACTCTGAGTACACACCCTGCAGGTACACACTTTGCGAGTACACACTTTGAGTACACACTCTGCTAGTACACACTCTGAGCACGCACACTGTGAGTACACACTCTAAGCGTACATACTATGAGTACACACTCTGAGCATGCACTCTGAGCATACACACTCTGCGAGTACACACTGAGTACACACTGAGTACATACTCTGAGTACACACTCTGCAAGAACACTCTGTAAGTACACACTGAGTACACACTCTGAGTACACACTCTGAGCATGCACTCTGAGCATACACACTCTGCGAGTGCACACTCTGCGAGAACACTCTGCGAGTACACACTGCGAGAACACACTCTGAGAGTACACACTGTGAGTACACACTGTGAGTACACACTGTGAGTACACACTATGAGTACACACTGTGGGTACACACTCCTCAGGTTCACTTTATTTCTGCTGTAAACTATATTTAACAGAGCTCAGTTTCAGAGGGAAACCTGGTTCAGAATAGAATCCACACAGAGTCACACTGACACAAACAAAAATAACATCAGATGGTGTTAAAGAATGGAGGCTCCCTATATGATTGAACCAGGCTGATGTGCTCGCTGTTCTCTGCAGTCGTGATCAGTAGATGAACTGGATGAGTCTGTTTCGATCGTGGAGCACGGAGGGGATCCAATGATTGCAAGGGGAGCAGGAAACCTGAAAGTTTCTTGCACAACTTGTTTCAAACATTAGGAACAAAAAGCGTCTCAATGTGGATCAAACAAGTCCAGCTACGGGGCTCCTTTCTCTAAACTGTGTCACTAACAATCAGACCCAGGTCTCTGTATCAGGAACCTTCAGTAACACAGACTGTCCTCAGTAACCATAAAAATCTTCTCCCTCAACTTTACTAAAGTGAATTACTTCATTTTTCTTGCATACACATTAGTTAATATTTCAGTTTCTACGTTTTGAACATGTTTCCTCCATGAGAGCACATAACGCTGTCATTCTTTATTCTCCTCATCTTTTAAGTTGTGATCAATCTCTCAAAGTTCAACCCTGAGAGTCTGTTAAACCAGATTCATCTTCCTCTGAGGTAACACAAGACCAGAAGAAGAAAATCACATTACATAAGAGTCAGACCACGCCAGAGCTGAGACCGGCAGAGGTTCAATCAACAGCTCTGGACTCTGAGACAGAGCTTCAGATTCATCAAACATCAGACTGAACTAAAGACACCATGAGGCCCGACAGAGACCAGAGACCAGAGACCAGAGACCAAAGACCAGAGGAGCAGGAATATAGAGAAACAAGAGAGAGTGCTGACTCCAGATCTCTACATGAAACTACAAACCTCTATAAGAACATTAAACCCTCCTCATGAGTCCACGTCTCTCTCTGTCTTCACGTCTCTCTCCTCAGTTATCCTGGAGAAGTTTTTCACTCATATAAATGTGTTCAACACAGAGCTGCAGTCCTACCTCAGAGTCCTACATGTGATCCCAGGAGTCCTTAAGAGTCCAGGATCTCCTCCTGTGAGCTGACAGTCAGTCGGAGCGTCTCTGAGTCTCTGAGTCTCTGAGTCCACCTGTCACCTCCTCCTCGCCGAGTCACAGCAAACTGAGGCCGCCTGAAGCCCCGCCCCCTCTGTTTGTCTCCACTATTGTTTACAGGACACTTTCAAGTCTGCCCGCTAAGTGTGTGTGTGTGTGTGTGTGTGTGTGTGTGTGTGTGTGTGTGTGTGTGTGTGTGTGTGTGTGTGTGTGTGTGTGTGTGTGTGTGTGTGTGTGTACATGAGTGTGTGCTGTGTTTGTTGGTATGTGTGGGGCTGGTTTGGGTGTGTATAAATAGCACCGTGGGGAGGGACAGAGGCTCAGAGCGCAGCTGACTCAACACATTCTAGTTTGGGTGAGTGCTCATCAGAGAGAGAGAGAGAGAGAGAGAGAGAGAGAGAGAGAGAGAGAGAGAGAGAGAGAGAGAGAGAGAGAGAGAGAGAGAGAGAGAGAGAGAGAGAGCTGCTATTCAAAACACACACACCAGGACCGTCCAACACACACACTCTGAAGGAATGTTGAACACACTCATCAGCTCACTGCAGTGAAGTTTAACTGTCTGCAGGTCACGTTACTAAATGTTCACTATCATTATGTCAGTGTGCATACATTTATCACCACAGCATTACATTTTCTATCATGCCATATAACTGACCTCACAATATGCATCCTCTCCTGCAGAGTTTAAATGTATTAGAGTCACTTAACACACACACTGAGCATGTAAGAGCCGACCACGTCCGCAGATCAGATTCAAAACAGAGAACACAACTAACCAAGCACATTCTTCCCTTTCCCTTCATTTTGTTTTATTTTATGGATGTAGCTTTAATATCTTATTTTGTTTTGACCTTTTTTATTATTTTTGAGTATTATTATTATTTCTCCACCTATTGAAAAACATAATACATTTTTGTCATTCTTATGTCTCTGCCTCCAAAGCCTAAAGTGACTTCCCCCATGCACTAGCCTGTTTTCAGGTAATGATCACCTGTCTCTGTATGATCTTGGTTTCTCTAAAAGGCAGAGGTTCCCAAACTTTTCATCCAAATTAAATGTGGCAATGACTCATGACCCCCACTGTCCCTCAAAGTGATTTAATGTGTCTTCATTTAGCTGGTCTGTAGAAAATGACCCTACCTATATGAGCATGTGTCTGTGTTTCCTGTGCCGTTATGAATTAGCCTGCTGCTACTGATGCTTTAGATAATGAACTGTTCACTAACCCTAAACTTAGGAGTCATCTGGAAACAAAGAAAGGCAGAAAACTCATTACACTTTCTATTTCTATTTCTATTTACCTGGTACTGCTTGTTTCTCTGTTTGTGTACCGCTAATTAATGTTGGTTTGAATGGGAGTTGGGGGGGGGGGGGGGGGGGGGTCGCTGGCTGAAAAGTGTGGGAACCCCCTGCCTTATACCACACACAAAATTACATGTTATATTATAGAAATGTTCAATGTGCAAGTTTATTTCTAAAAGATAAGCTTTCTACTTTGCATTATTTTAAAACCAGTTTATAAATCGTGTTTGAAATTGAAACAGCAGACTGCACAGCCATGGATTTACCCCAATATGTGTAGTACCCATGGCAGAACCAACCTTAGGGTGAAGTAACCCCACTCTTTGAATAAGATCTTTCTAGGAAAATAGGAAAACATATTATCTTCTGCCAATGGACACTGCAAATTCTTGGGAGTGTGTGAAGTGATCGATGTTCAGGGTGGGGGGGATCCTAGTGGTGTTTTTGTTCATGTGTTTTGTAACATCAGTCACATAACCTACTTTGTTCTTGTCTGTGCATCAAAAATAAATAAAAAACCATTGGAATAAAAAAAAAAATAAAAAAAAATAACAGAGAACACGGAGCGGTGTGTACGTCTGTTTGAAGTTACAGCTCAGTTCATTCTTCAGTGAATTAAGGAAATAAAGTCAGGATGTTTATTATTCAGTATCAAGTGATTGGTTGTGAAGAATGTGCTGGAGCTGGGGTTCTGTGAGCTCTGTTTTGAGGGGAGCAATGAAGAACAGCGCCCTCTACAGACACGGAGGGTGAGAACTCTTTGCAGCTCGTCACCTCGGCACCGGAGGAGAGTCTGAGCAGAGAGATTTACAAAGCTAAGCTGACACAGTATGTCTGAAACCTGAGGCTTATAGGAGATCTGATCCTGATGAACAGAAACAGGAACAGATTTATTGATCTGTTATTTATTCATCACTGTGGTAATGATCATCAATATAATGTCATATTAAAGCTTCAGTCACTACAAACACTGACTGAAGACTTCATCATGACGGACCCAGGGGGAACCAGTTAGACCGGCTCTGACACACACACACACACACACACACACACACACACACACACACACACACACACACACACACACACACACACACACACACACACACACACACACACACACACACACACACACACACACACACACACACACACACACACACACACACACACACACACACGTAATCATTCACTCTTCTGGTTTCTGATGTTGGTTAATGTTTGAGCTCTGAGTGTGAGCTGAAGATGAAAATATCTCCTTGAACTTTAAACTGCATTAAAGTTATAACAGCACTAGAAGTTAAAATAAAAATATTATATTCTGTAAGAATTGAATTCCTGCACAAATCTATATCATCTTGGAGAGAAACCACGAAGAGGAGACTCTGATGCATATCTGCAGAAATATCACCTGAGCTGATGAACAGATATCTGGAGCGTGATCAGCTGATCACAGATGAGCGAGCCGTCTCCGTGATAACTCACAAACAAAGCTGATGTCTGAGCAAGTCCGGACAAAAGACGACAACAACTGAGACTGAAGGAGCGTTAATCTGTCCTGACATCTCCAGAGACAGAGAAAAAACTTTTATTATTTCAGAACAAACTCCACTCAGCGGAAAAATTAACAAACAAGACTTCAATACAAGAGTGGACGGATCAGACATAATCTGATCAGACGTCATCTGATCAGATGTTATATGATGAGACGTAATTTGATCAGACGTAATCTGATGAGATGTAATCTGATCAGACGTGATATGATCAGATGTTATATGATGAGACGTAATTTGATCAGACGTAATCTGATGAGATGTAATTTGATCAGACCTAATCTGATGAGATGTAATCTGATCAGACGTGATATGATCAGACACAATCTGACCAGACGTAATATGATGAGACGTAATCTGACCAGACGTAATATGATGAGACGTAATCTGACCAGACGTAATATGATGAGACGTAATCTGACCAGACGTAATATGATGAGACGTAATATTATGAGACGTAATATTATGAGACGTAATATTATGAGACACAATCTGACCAGGTTATATTATGAGACGTAATCTGATCAGACGTAATATGATGAGACGTAATCTGACCAGACGTAATATGATGAGACGTAATATTATGAGACGTAAAATTATGAGACACAATCTGACCAGAGGTTATATTATGAGACGTAATCTGATCAGACGTAATATTATGAGACGTAATATTATGAGACACAATCTGATCAGACGTAATCTGATCAGACATACGATAAAACGTAATCTGACCAGACGTAATATGATGAGACGTAATCTAATAAAACGTAATCTGATGAAACGTAATATGATTAAAAGCAATGTTATGACACGTAAAATGATCAGACGCAATCTGATTAGACATAATATGATGAGACTTAAACTGATCAGACGCAAGGTAATGAGACGTAATCTGACCAGACGTGATATGACGAGACGTAATCTGACCAGACGTAATATGATGAGACATAATCTGATCAGACGTAATATGATGAGACGCAATCTGATCAAACGTAACCTGATCAGACGTAATCTGATCAGACGTAACCTGATTAAACGTAATCTGATCAGACGTAATATGATGAGACGTAATATTATGAGACGTAATATGATGAGACATAATATGATCAGACATAATATGATGAGACATAATATGACGAGACGTAATCTGATTAGACGTAATCTGATTAGACGTAATCTGATCAGACGTAATATGATAAAACGTTATCTGACCAGACGTGAACTGACCAGTTGAATATGATGAGACGTAATATGATCAGACGTAATCTGATCAGACGTAATATGATCAGACGTAATATGATCAGGCGTAATCTGATCAGGCGTAATCTGATCAGACGTAATATGATCAGACGTAATATGATCAGACGTAATCTGATCAGGCGTAATATGATCAGGCGTAATATAATCAGGCGTAATATAATCAGAAGCAATCTGAATTTCCCTTTGGCTTCGGGGACTAATAATACTGAATAAACTGAATATAAGTCACACTGGCCTTACAGATCCAGAAATAACATTTATTTTTAGATATAAGGGGTGAAAAATAAAGACTTCAATGATTATGATGATGATTAAGTCTCATTATATTTTACTTTCTGCATTAACAGATATTTTCTCTCATCATGAACACTTCAGATCTCATCTTTTAATTGTATTATCTTTAATAAGAGGTTATTATACCTGGACTAAAGAGATGAGCTTCATACAAACACTGTTTCTGTATCAGGCGTCACCTTTGCTGTACAAATTGACACTTTAACCAGCATGCCTCTAGTGGACGCTAGAGGAACTGCAGGGTTTTACACCTGATGCAGCTGCTGGATTATTACTCAGGTGGAGTGATCGTGCACTGACATTGAACCCGGGATCCAGGATGTTGCGGAAGTGTTATAAACTGCAACACATTGAGAATCTGCTTGAGGCTGGCTGCAGAAACACCGGAAACCACATAGACATGAATTGGAAAAAGACGATCTTTGCAGCATTAATAAACATGTTTACAGCCTGGTTCAAAAAACGGCTTGGCCCTACGAAGCTAATCTCTCTATCGGCACACACTGTACGGGGGTGAATTTTTTTCTAACGTGACGGTTCAGAAGATATTAAGATTACAAGTTTTTGCCCAAATAAGGACATGACTGACTTGACTCCCGGTCGGGAACACATAGCTATTGGCTAAGAGGCTCAAACTCCGCCCCTTTACGTCACACTCTGCTTGGCTGAGTTCAGCATTTCCAATATGGCTGCCTCCGTCGATTGGCTTCAAAAGAGCGTTCAGGAACAGATGGGTGACGTCACGGATACTACGTCCATATTTTATACAGTCTATGGGTTGTTGCAGTTTATTATTTATAATAAGAGAAGAAGAAAACATGAACAGACATGCACACCTGTATAACTGCACACCTGCACCTGTGGCTGCATACACACAGCCACATGTCTACCTGTGTAATACAGACCACAAGAGACAAACACACTTTCACTCTGTGCAAGGAACCAACCATCAATAGATAGATAGATAGATAGATAGATAGATAGATAGATAGATAGATAGATAGATAGATAGATAGATAGATAGATAGATAGATAGATAGATAGATAGATAGATAGATAGAAAGAAAGAACACTGACTCACAGTCGAGGTGGGAAATGAAACCCAAGCTGAGGAAACCCCCCGCCGGGTGGACCACACCAGCAGCGTGATGTTAACCTGTCTCTCTATCACACACACACACACACACACACACACACACACACACACACACACACACACACACACACACACCTCAAACTGCCTCTGACTTTAACATGACTTTAACTTTAACACGTTCCCACAGACGAGTTTCTGACACTCCATCAGATGTTCAGGTTTCTGAGCCGTGACCAGGCTCCTCTGCAGACCTCTCTGATCCTCCCACGCTGCAGCGCTTCAGTCCAGATCAGCACGCTGATGACTTCTATAAGTTCATGGTAAATATCATCATCGTCCTGAACGGCGTGTTTCCTGCAGGCCCGCTCGCTGCTCTGTAACGGTGAAATCAGGGGGAGTACACGACACGTCACACTGACGAGTACGAGCAGAAAAAAGGTCAGAAAGAGGAGGATGAAAACGACACACAGGAAAAAGAAGAGAGAGAGAAAACAAGAGCCGGCAGTTAGGAAACCACAAGGGGTTTTCCTGGCCGCCATCAACACTTTGCATGCTCTGTTTCTAACACACACACACACACACACACACACACACACACACACACACACACACACACACACACACGTACTAATGCAGAAAACTTTGAATGATCTAAAGTCTCATTTAGTCTCTGCAGAAACATGAGACTCTTCTCTTCATCCGCACAGAGCAGACAGGAGAGGGTGACAACATTTAATCGTTGACTACATGTGCACATCTCTGCTTTTACGTCACACTCTCCCACCTGAGACACACCCACCATCACCCCAACCACCATCATCATCATCATCATCATCATCACCATCTGTCAGTCAGGGAAAGATTCACGCCATGAGGGTCATGCAAGATCAACAACTATGTTAAACTCTTGGGGCAGACTGTCCTGAAGTTTTCAAGAACGTTTCAGAAGTGCATGTGGAAAGAGATTCAGCAACAGATCCACAATCATCTTGTCTCCTTTAATGCTGCACCACATCTCCACTTAACTGCACTTAAAGCACTACATCACACTGAATCAAACCGGATCATGCATGAATCTGCAACATCACAACACGCTGCAGCCTGGTGATGTCCCATCAAACTGATCCGAGTGTGTTCTGTTTGTTTGAATCAGGTCACGTCCCTCATGCTGTCTGTATGTGTCTTTATGTTCCTTTAGAGGATCTGTAACTTGAAGCAGGTGAACGTGTCAGTGAGACAGAAAGACCAGGACAAGGAGAAAGAGTCTGAACTCCTCCTCCTGCAGACATGATCACAGAAACATACGTGTCCCCTCCCCCCCTCCCTCCCTCCCTCACGTCATCTGCTTTTCTTGCCAAACCGGACATGCTCAGAAAGCGTGGGAGGGAACCACGACTAAATTTAGCCTCCTGTCACAGACGTGTTCACACGACGACAAAGAGACGCTGAGAGAGAAGAAAGGCTCAGACCTGAAGAGCCCAAGAACTCTACCTAATTATCAGTGTGTGTGTGTGTGTGTGTGTGTGTGTGTGTGTGTGTGTGTGTGTGTGTGTGTGTGTGTGTGTGTGTGTGTGTGTGTGTGTGACAGATATCCTGACGTAATAATTAACTGATGTGGAGTCTCTCTTTTTGAATAAGGCCGTCTTTATTTATGATTGGTTTCCAGGTGAGCTTTCACAAAGATCTTTAAGACGTGTTTCATAACTTTAAAATATAATCACAGTTTGATCATCGAGCAGAAACCACTGAGTTCACGTCCAGAGTGGAAAACTACAGGGATTAAAATCAGACCGATCACAACAAACATCGAGAGTTTTAACTTGAGACAGATCATTTTTTAAATGCTTGATTCTGATTGGTCTAAACCCGGAACAACAGGATTATGGACAACAGGAGAGACGCTAGGATGACCAGATCACACACCTCACGTCAGATCACTCCACAGAAAGCAGACTGACACATTTCACCTCTGCCTGTTCACACTGTGGGGATAAGTTAGTGTCTGATAGCATCGGTACACGGAGGGTACTTTAAATGTTACTCAGTTTGTTTGGAGAGAAGAACTTTAGATCACAGCGGAGAGAAGAAGAAGAGGAAACAGGGAGGGATGTTAGAACACATGAGGAGCTGAGAGAACAGGGCATCTTCCACACTTTGGCGTCAATGAAATGTTCAGTTTGACATTCATTTGTCCTGTGAGTCGGCTGATAAGAAGAACACCTTTACCGTGGAGGAACTCCCACTGCTGAATCTGAGTTTGTTTACCTGCATTAATAAATCACTTTAAATCAGTACAATCATCTTTAGATCAAAACTGAGGGTCAGCCTGTTTGAGTCTGTTTGAGTCTAATTGAGTCTGTTTGAGTCTGTTTGAGTCTAATTGAGTCTGTTTGAGTCTAATTGAGTCTGTTTGAGTCTAATTGAGTCTAATTGAGTCTGTTTGAGTCTAATTGAGTCTAATTGAGTCTGTTTGAGTCTGTTTGAGTCTGTTTGAGTCCGTTTGAGTCTGTTTGAGTCTAATTGAGTCTGTTTGAGTCCATTTAAGTCTAATTGAGTCCGTTTGAGTCCATTTAAGTCTAACTGAGTCAGTTTGAGTCCGTTTGAGTCCGTTTGAGTCCGTTTGAGTCCATATGAGTCTAGTTGAGTCTGTTTGAGTCTGTTTGAGTCCGTTTGAGTCTGTTTGAGTCAGTTTGAGTCAATTTGAGTCAATTTGAGTCTAATTGAGTCTGTTTGAGTCTAATTGAGTCTAATTGAGTCTGTTTGAGTCTGTTTGAGTCCGTTTGAGTCTGTTTGAGTCTAATTGAGTTTGTTTGAGTCCATTTGAGTCTAATTGAGTCCGTTTGAGTCCATTTAAGTCTAACTGAGTCAGTTTGAGTCAGTTTGAGTCAGTTTGAGTCAGTTTGAGTCCGTTTGAGTCCGTTTGAGTCCGTTTGAGTCCGTTTGAGTCAGTTTGAGTCCGTTTGAGTCCGTTTGAGTCCATATGAGTCTAGTTGAGTCTGTTTGAGTCTGTTTGAGTCCGTTTGAGTCTGTTTGAGTCAGTTTGAGTCAATTTGAGTCAATTTGAGTCTAATTGAGTCTGTTTGAGTCTAATTGAGTCTGTTTGAGTCTAATTGAGTCTGTTTGAGTCTGTTTAAGTCTAATTGAGTCCGTTTGAGTCTGTTTGACTCCATTTGAGTCTAATTGAGTCCATTTGAGTCCGTTTGAGTTTTATTGAGTCAGTTTGAGGCCGTTTGACTCCATTTGAGTCTAATTGAGTCTAATTGAGCCCGTTTGAGTCCGTTTGAGGCCGTTTGAGTCTGTTAGAGTCCGTTTGATTCTAATTGAATCTGTTTTAGTCTAATTGAGTCTAATTGAGTGTGTGTGAGTCTGTTTGAGTCCGTCTGAGTCTAATTGAGTCTAATTGAGTCTGTTTGAGTCTTTTTGAGTCTGTTTGAGTCCGTCTGAGTCTAATTGAGTCCGCTTGAGTCTAATTGAGTCTAATTGAGTCTGTTTGAGTCTGTTTGAGTCTAATTGAGTCTAGTTGAGTCTAATTGAGTCTAATTGAGTCTGTTTGAGTCTGTTTGAGTCTAATTGAGTCTAATTGAGTCTGTTTGAGTCTGTTTGAGTCTAATTGAGTGTGTTTGAGTGTGTTTGAGTCTAATTGAGTCTAATTGAGTCTAATTGAGTCTGTTTGAGTCTAATTGAGTCTAATTGAGTGTGTTTGAGTCTGTTTGAGTCCGTCTGAGTCTAATTGAGTCTAATTGAGTCTAATTGAGTCTAATTGAGCCTAATTGAGTCCTAGCTGTCAGTACCTGGTTAAGCATGCACACAGGTCGAGCAGTTTCAGAAATAAAACTGAGTCATAGTTAAGTCATATCAAAAGTCACTTTGTATGAAACCACGTCTTGCTCTCCGTCTCTCAGACGTCCTCAACGTGAACCTGAAGACTGAAATGAATTCAGTCTCTACATCCTGATGATTTATGACATGATTTAATATTTATTTAAAGAAACTCATTAAACACCTCTAACCTCCTCTGATCCTAAAACTCTCAGACTACAAAACCTGTGTGACTTAGACCTGAGAGTCCCTGTGAACAGGTGAAATATGTCCACCATGAGAGAGTCCAGGTAGAATCACACAGAGAACCAGACTGAGTCCGGACTGATCCAGAATTTTAGAAACCACAAAATACTTTAAAACATGAAGATGAAAACATTTATATTCTTAATATCTTAAATATTCTACCCTCAGTGTTCCTTTAAACTCATCATCAGAGATCTTTACCTGATCGCACTTTAATCTCTCTCCTCATGAACACTCTTCTTTCTTTCTTTCTTTCTTTCTTTCTTTCTTTCTTTCTTTCTTTCTTTCTTTCTCTCAGAATCAGACTTTATACTCTCAGTTTGTCTGAAACAAGAAGCTGTGATCTTCAGACTCAGGGTTCCTTCTGGACCAGGCTGAGTCCCTGAGGAGGGTTTTAGAACTAACCTGCTTTATTATGGTTTTAGTTCTAAATTTTAATAATCTGATCTAATCCGGACCCTGGTCTCAGTCCTCCTCGAGCTCTCTGACCTGCAAACTTCGGATCTCCAGCGTGCTCAGGTCGTCTTCTGCGGGTCATCTGGTCCTCATGAGTCCAGCAGGTCCAGTCTCGAGTGATGCGGGTCCTCCTCAGCTGGCCCTGGTTCTGGTCTGTAGTGGACTATTCTGATCTGCATCGGAACAGGAGAAGAAGAGTCTCTTCCTCTGAACGAGTCTCTGTAGAGTTTCCGTGTTCGAGGTCTCATGCAGACCTGAAGAGTCCTTCATGAAGCTGGCGCTGATCAGAGGAAGACCACAGGTGTGTCAGACACTTCCGGTGGATGCGCCCTACAAAATAAAACAAGAAATGAGTCCTTTTGTTAGAGGACATGGAATAAAAACCTGCTGTTGAGTTCTAAAGTCACAGTGTTTCTGATCTGATGTCAAACTCTGAATAAATAAATATAATCTTATCATTTTTTTAAGAGTTGAATGTTTCTGTTTGAAGAATTAAAAGTGGTCACATGTGAGCTCATCGTCTCAAAGGTAACGGCATCTTTTAAAATACTTCTAATTTATCGTTAAATAAAATGCGCAAACCACATTTTCAACAATTTCATAAACAGTTTTTTTTTTTTTATCTCTGTAAGAGTTTTCTTTACTCAAAACGCCAACCTTCAAACACAATGACTCAACACAAATGCATCAGAGAGGAGGGCACGTGTCTGTTTGTCTATTAACCACACAGCATCATTAATGATAATAACAACTATACAGGAGTGTGTGTCTTCATCACACAGGTCCGTATAACTGTTTTAATAAAGAAAACACATTTAATATAAATATTATCTTTCAACTTCTCTCAATCTGTTTTAGTGTTTTATTTTGAAGAGAATATGTTTGTATTTCCGGTTTGGTTCTATTAAACACGTGTAACTTCATGAAGCTGTGACAGTAAAACAAACACCTGCAGAAACACCTGCTGCCTCACACAGCAGGTATCCTCTCTGTATCCTCTCTGTCTGTAACACTCTCAGTGTTCATCATCACTGATGATAAAAACAGGACTCAGTGGAGGTGAAGAAACCTGAGCTCCTCTTCCTCCTCCTCCTTCTCCATTTCCTCCTCTTCCTCCTTCATGTTCAAACTGAGGCAGTGATTCTCTGAGCTGAGAGACACACAGTTAAAGAGCCTCTGATTCTGACCTGTGAGTCTGTAAATGTTCAGTCGAGAGAAATAAACTGTATTAAAGTCTCTTCTTTCTGCTCTCTCTCTCTCTCTCTCTCTCTCTCTCTCTCTCTCTCTCTCTCTCTCTCTCTCTCTGATCACAGCTCTGTGATAACTGTGAGCACTCTGCCCCCTGCTGGAGGAGCCGCGTCAGCGCACACTCAAAGGAATGGAGGAGATCCACCATTCACACTAACTAAATCTGCAGGTCTAAACAAACCTACTCACCGTTTCAATCACACCCTCCATTTTGTTCTGGCTTATGGTCTTGAAATTGAGGACTTATTAGTCTTCCCACAAAATCCGCTTTTATCAGATCACTGTTTAGTAACGTTTGATTTCCTCCTAGTAGGTTCTACTCAAGGTAATAAAAAAAATAACCAGGAATTTGTCTGATAGTGCCGTAGCTAAGTTCAAAGAGGCTATCCCTGCTGCGTTAAACTCAGTATTTAGTCCAACCTTAGCTCAAAGCTTGTATACTAGCTCCAGTTCCTCTCAGCTAGATCAGTTTGTAGATGATACTACAGGTTCTCTGCAGGTTACCCTAGACCTAATCGCTCTTCTTAAACAGAAGACTATTAGACGACAGAGGCTAGCTCTGTGGTATAATGCTCAAACCCATGAACTAAAACAAAACTCTAGAAAACTAGAAAGATTATGGCGCTTCAATAAAACAACTGAAACCTGCTCACTTTGGAAGGATAGTCTTAATAAATATAGGAAGGCCCTGCAGCATGCTCGAGCTGCCTATTACTCCTCTCTAATAGAAGAGAATAAAAACAACCCTAGGTTCCTCTTCAGCACTGTAGCCAGGCTGACAGACAGTCATAGCTCCACTGAGCCATGTATTCCTTTAGCCCTCAGCAGCGATGACTTTATGAGCTTCTTTAATGATCAAATCTTAAAGATTAGAGATCAAATTAGTAACCTCTTACCTTTAACTAGTGTAGGACCCTTTACCAACAGTGGGATCATTGAAACAGCGTTAAAGCCAGATGTATACCTAGACTGTTTTTCACCCATTGACCTTCCTGAACTGGTTTCAACAGTTTCTTCAGCTAAACCATCGACCTGTCTTTTAGACCCAATCCCAACTCAGCTGCTAAAAGAAGTAATTCCACTAGTTAGCAGTTCTTTACTCAGTATGATTAATATGTCTTTACTGACAAGCTATGTACCTCAATCATTTAAAGTAGCTGTAATTAAACCTCTCCTTAAAAAGCCCACTTTGATTCAGGCTCCTTATCTAACTATAGACCGATATCTAACCTCCCCTTTATCTCTAAAATCCTGGAGAAAGTGGTGTCAGTTCAGCTCTGGGACTTTCTTAAGAGCAACAGTTTGTTTGAGGACTTTCAGTCGGGGTTTAGAGCCCACCATAGCACAGAGACTGCACTGTTAAAAGTAACCAATGATCTACTAATGGCCTCAGACAGTGGTCTTCTCTCCGTACTTGTTTTATTAGATCTTAGCGCTGCATTCGATACGATTGACCATCAAATCCTGTTACAGAGATTAGAGCAGCTAATTGGCATTACAGGGACTGTGTTAGCTTGGTTTAAATCGTACCTAACAGATCGATCTCAGTTCATGTTAATGAAAAGTCCTCAGTGCAGACCAGGGTTAGTCAGGGAGTTCCACAAGGATCAGTGCTAGGACCAATTCTTTTCACCTTATATATGCTTCCTCTAGGTAACATCATGAGGAAGCACTCTATTCATTTTCATTGTTATGCTGATGACACTCAGCTCTATTTATCAGTGAAGCCAGAAGAAACCAATCAGTTATCTAAACTAGTAGCTTGTCTTAAAGACATAAAGACCTGGATGACCAGAAATGTCTTACTGCTAAACTCAGGAAAAACTGAAGTGATTGTTATCGGCCCCAAACACCTCAGGGAGACTTTTTCTAATAATATAAGTACCTTAGACGGCATTAGTCTGGCATCCAGCACCTCTGCTAGGAATCTAGGAGTCCTATTTGATCAAGATTTATCCTTCAACTCCCAAATTCAGCAAATCTCAAGGTCAGCCTATTTTCACTTGCGCAATATTTCTAAAATTAGACACTTCCTATCTCAGAGCGACGCAGAAAAACTAGTCCATGCATTTGTTACCTCCAGGTTAGATTACTGTAACTCCCTCTTATCAGGCTGCCCCAATAAGTCTCTAAAGATTCTTCAGCTAGTTCAAAACGCTGCAGCTTGAGTATTGACTAAAACTAGGAAGAGGGAGCACATTTCTCCAGTGTTAGCTTCTCTACACTGGCTCCCAATAAAATGTAGAATAGAATTTAAAATCCTTCTTTTAACCTACAAAGCCCTTAAAAATCAGGCGCCCTCGTATCTTAAAGAGCTCATAGTGCCCTATTACCCCTCTAGAACACTACACTCCCAACATGCAGGCTTGCTAGTTGTACCTAAAATCTCTAAAAGTAGTATGGGAGGTAGAACCTTCAGTTATCAGGCCACTCTCCTTTGGAATCATCTACTAGTCAGGGTCTGAGAGGCAGACACCCTCTCTACTTTTAAGAGTAGGCTTAAAACTTTCCTTTTTGATAAAGCTTATAGTTAGAGTTGGATCAGGCTTGAACCAGCTCTTAGTTATGCTGCTATAGGCTTTCACTGCCGGGGGAACTGGCACACTTGTTACGGCTTGAGCAAAGGACTAGGACCCAAATGCAGAGTACAGGGAAAAAGTATTTATTAAGCAAAAACCAAGGTTCAACAAAAAGCGCCTTGCGGGTCATAACAACTGAGAAAAAGTACAAAACTAGGAGTAACACAAAATCACCCAAAAGGGGAAAAAGGTTCTATCAAAAACTCACAAACAAAAACTAGGAATCAATCCTCTGGAAAACACTCGAGATAAGTAAACAGAAAAGCGTGGCTTGAATCTCCTCAGGAGCAAGGCTACAACGGGACATGGAGCATGCGGCTAGAGGAATAATCTGGCACTGGAGGAGTGTTTGGTGGTGGCTTAAGAAGCCAGTGCTGATGAGCAGATCAGGGACAGGTGTGCCTGATGAGCCTCACTGCTGAGGAGACCGGCCCCGCCCCTACCCATGCAACCTGCAGGCAGAGAGAGAGAGGGTTAGGGCAAATCACACAACAAATCAGGACCATAACAACACTGACACACTGGGATCCTAGCTCACCCCCTTCCCCCCAACCCCTTCATCACTTACTTTAACTCTGCCTGTCCCATTAAAGTTACTAACCATAGACCTTTCTGGAGTCCCTGAGCTCCCTTGTCTCGTAGATTCCTCTGAGCTGCTGTAGACGTCCTCCTGCTGTGGACGATCTGGACTCCAGCTGATACGGACGTGCTGGACTCCAGCGGCAACAGCTTCTACGACTCGTCTCATCACTATCACCTCTCTCTCTTACTCCCCTCTATCTGTCTTTCCAGACCCAACTCGGTCGAGGCAGATGTCTGTCTAACATGAGTCTGGTTCTGCTCGAGGTTTCTGCCTGTTAAAGGAAGTTTGTCCTCTCCACTGTAACTAGCTAAATACTGTGATGTGCAATGCTCATGGTGGATTAAGGTGGGGTCAGACTGAGTCTTATCCTGTCTTGGTGTTGGGTCTCTGTTCATAATTTGACATAGAGTGGTCTAGACCTCCTATCTTTGTAAAAGAGTCTTGAGATAACGTTTGTTGTGATTTGGCGCTATACAAATAAAGATTGATGATGATGATGAAAATAGTTACTGATCAGAATAAAGACAGTTTAGATTCCTATTCAGTCTAAAGATCTTTGGATTATGTTAAGATTAGTCTCTGCTGGGACAAAAACAGATTTTTGTTTATTGATTTTACTTTTATCAAAGATCTGTTGATTAAAACCAGCGTCAGAATAAAATGAGTGGAATGAAGGTTAGATATGGTTCTATGGAAAAAGCAAAATAGAAAGAATCTAAATATTAGAGTTTGTTTATCAGTTTATGGAGGCAGCTGCTCACTGTTGTTGAAGTCAGGTCAGAGTCTCTGACTGTGAGTTGTTTTGGTCAGGTTAGTAAATGATTAATCTGAACCACTGAACCAGGTTTAGTTTTAAAACTGTGCCTCAGTTCATGTCTGGACCTGTTTCTGAGTCACAAAACAAACATTTAATCTTCAGTGTATGATCAGATACGGTAGCCTCCTCCTGGTTCCCTCCGTCATGTCGGATACTTCTCTATATGTACAGTGTAAACACCATATTTACATCTTATCCTCAGGTGTGCAAAATTAACCTGAACAGATTAATTCTGGCTGAACTGAAGCCTGAAACATGATGTTCAAATAAGGATGATGACTAAAGATCACATAAACATTTTAGTTTTATTCTGATCGTCACACAGAGAAAGATTTCATCTGGATTACAGGAACTAAATGTAAGAAAACATTTAAAAGTCTTAATAAATCAACATTTTTACAGTGTAGTGTATATTATACACATTATTTTAAAACATCTCCTAAATTGATGAATGTCTGCATTGACCAAGAAGATAAAGTATTGTAGCGACTGTCCTTTGCCTTTCCTTTTCCAGTCCCTCTGGGAGGTGATGTGTTTGTTCCTTATGCACAGTTGAATACAGAGAGTAATTAAACTGATGTCCAAACCAGATTTTCCTTTAGGGGATGTTCCCATCTATTGCGGTGAAAAGAATGTGACTTACATTGTCCAGTTTGTTCATTCAGCTTGCATGCATGTGTGGTGAGAATCGTGTGCTCCCTTCACCTTCCAACAAAAGACTAGACTAATGGTTAACACAATGCATAAACAAATGGCTCCTACAAGTATACATGTGAGATTTAAAAAAAAAGGATATTGTTCATATAAAATATTAATTAGTAAACTTTTAATACTTCCTCCAGAGAGGCTGTGAGGATCTCTGTTTGTGTGGATTTTGGCGCCCCCCGTGGATAAAGTGTGTAGTCTCATGTCTTCAGTGACCATGTGAATGTAAAATAATGATGTAAATAAAGGTGTTTGTTTCTCTTCAGTGTGTTTCATGTGGTTTCTTTGAGCCATGTTCTGACACGAGAGGGATTTATCCGTAGCTGTTGATTAGCCTGTAAGCATCCTTAGCCAGTATCTGATAGAAGAGAATCACTTCTAATGGAGAACATGATCTGTCTCTGAGGAGTCATCTGATGGAACCAGCACGTTCATTGTTGGCCGACATGTGGAGATGTTGTAATCGGTTGTAATAAAGGGATCTTCTGATATCAGCAGCAGCAGGTTTCAGACAGAAACATGTTTCCTGTTCATCAGCTCTTCTTTAACAACACTCTGTAAATGCTGGTGAACCCAGGAGACCAGGTTCTGGACTTTAAAGTGACATGTTGGTGAACCCAGGAGACCAGGTTCTGGACTTTAAAGTGACATGTTGGTGAACCCAGGAGACCGGGTTCTGGACTTTAAAATGACATGTTGGTGAACCCAGGAATCCAGGTTCTGGACTTTAAAGTGACATGTTGGTGAACCCAGGAGACCAGGTTCTGGACTTTAAAGTGACATGTTGGTGAACCCAGGAGACCAGGTTCTGGACTTTAAAGTGACATGTTGGTGAACCCAGGAGACTGGGTTCTGGACTTTAAAGTGACATGTTGGTGAACCCAGGAGACCAGGTTCTGGACTTTAAAGTGACATGTTGGTGAACCCAGGAGACCAGGTTCTGGACTTTAAAGTGACATGTTGGTGAACCCAGGAGACCAGGTTCTGGACTTTAAAGTGACATGTTGGTGAACCCAGGAGACTGGGTTCTGGACTTTAAAATGACATGTTGGTGAACCCAGGAGACCGGGTTCTGGACTTTAAAGTGACATGTTGGTGAACCCAGGAGACCAGGTTCTGGACTTTAAAGTGACATGTTGGTGAACACAGGAGACCAGGTTCTGGACTTTAAAATGACATGTTGGTGAACCCAGGAGACCGGGTTCTGGACTTTAAAGTGACATGTTGGTGAAGCCAGGAGACTGGGTTCTGGACTTTAAAGTGACATGTTGGTGAACCCAGGAGACTGGGTTCTGGACTTTAAAGTGACATGTTGGTGAACCCAGAAGACTGGGTTCTGGACTTTAAAGTGACATGTTGGTGAACCCAGGAGACTGGGTTCTGGACTTTAAAATGACATGTTGGCGAACCCAGGAGACCGGGTTCTGGACTTTAAAGTGACATGTTGGTGAACCCAGGAGACTGGGTTCTGGACTTTAAAGTGACATGTTGGTGAACCCAGGAGACTGGGTTCTGGACTTTAAAATGACATGTTGGCGAACCCAGGAGACCAGGTTCTGGACTTTTAAGTGACATGTTGGTGAACCCAGAAGACTGGGTTCTGGACTTTAAAGTGACATGTTGGTGAACCCAGGAGACTGGGTTCTGGACTTTAAAATGACATGTTGGCGAACCCAGGAGACCGGGTTCTGGACTTTAAAGTGACATGTTGGTGAACCCAGGAGACTGGGTTCTGGACTTTAAAGTGACATGTTGGTGAACCCAGGAGACTGGGTTCTGGACTTTAAAATGACATGTTGGCGAACCCAGGAGACCAGGTTCTGGACTTTAAAGTGACATGTTGGTGAACCCAGGAGACCGGGTTCTGGACTTTAAAGTGACATGTTGGTGAACACAGGAGACCGGGTTCTGGACTTTAAAGTGACATGTTGGTGAAGCCAGGAGACTGGGTTCTGGACTTTAAAGTGACATGTTGGTGAACCCAGGAGACTGGGTTCTGGACTTTAAAGTGACATGTTGGTGAACCCAGAAGACTGGGTTCTGGACTTTAAAGTGACATGTTGGTGAACCCAGGAGACTGGGTTCTGGACTTTAAAATGACATGTTGGCGAACCCAGGAGACCGGGTTCTGGACTTTAAAGTGACATGTTGGTGAACCCAGGAGACTGGGTTCTGGACTTTAAAGTGACATGTTGGTGAACCCAGGAGACTGGGTTCTGGACTTTAAAATGACATGTTGGCGAACCCAGGAGACCAGGTTCTGGACTTTTAAGTGACATGTTGGTGAACCCAGAAGACTGGGTTCTGGACTTTAAAGTGACATGTTGGTGAACCCAGGAGACTGGGTTCTGGACTTTAAAATGACATGTTGGCGAACCCAGGAGACCGGGTTCTGGACTTTAAAGTGACATGTTGGTGAACCCAGGAGACTGGGTTCTGGACTTTAAAGTGACATGTTGGTGAACCCAGGAGACTGGGTTCTGGACTTTAAAATGACATGTTGGCGAACCCAGGAGACCAGGTTCTGGACTTTAAAGTGACATGTTGGTGAACCCAGGAGACCGGGTTCTGGACTTTAAAGTGACATGTTGGTGAACACAGGAGACTGGGTTCTGGACTTTAAAGTGACATGTTGGTGAACACAGGAGACCAGGTTCTGGACTTTAAAGTGACATGTTGGTGAACGCAGGTGACCAGGTTCAGGACTTTAAAGTGACATGTTGGCAAACCCAGGAATCCAGGTTCTGGACTTTAAAGTGACATGTTGGTGAACCCAGAAGACTGGGTTGTGGACTTTAAAGTGACATGTTGGTGAACCCAGAAGACTGGGTTCTAGACTTTAAAGTGACATGTTGGTGAACACAGGAGACCAGGTTCTGGACTTTAAAGTGACATGTTGGCGAACCCAGGACCCCAGGTTCTGGACTTTAAAGTGACATGTTGGTGAACACAGGAGACCGGGTTCTGGACTTTAAAGTGACATGTTGGTGAAGCCAGGAGACCAGGTTCTTGACTTTAAAGTGACATGTTGGTGAACACAGGAGACCAGGTTCTGGACTTTAAAGTGACATGTTGGTGAACCCAGGAGACCAGGTTCTGGACTTTAAAGTGACATGTTGGCGAACCCAGAAGACTGGGTTCTAGACTTTAAAGTGACATGTTGGTGAACCCAGAAGACTGGGTTCTGGACTTTAAAGTGACATGTTGGTGAACCCAGGAGACCGGGTTCTGGACTTTAAAGTGACATGTTGGTGAACCCAGGAGACCAGGTTCTGGACTTTAAAGTGACATGTTGGTGAACCCAGGAGACTGGGTTCTAGACTTTAAAGTGACATGTTGGTGAACCCAGGAGACCAGGTTCTGGACTTTAAAGTGACATGTTGGCAAACCCAGGAATCCAGGTTCTGGACTTTAAAGTGACATGTTGGTGAACCCAGGAGACTGGGTTCTGGACTTTAAAGTGACATGTTGGTGAACCCAGGAGACTGGGTTCTGGACTTTAAAGTGACATGTTGGTGAACCCAGAAGACTGGGTTCTAGACTTTAAAGTGACATGTTGACGAACGCAGGAGACCAGGTTCTGGACTTTAAAGTGATATGTTGGTGAACCCAGGAGACCAGGTTCTGGACTTTAAAGTGACATGTTGGTGAACCCAGGAGACCAGGTTCTGGACTTTAAAGTGACATGTTGGTGAACACAGGAGACCAGGTTTCTGGACTTTAAAGTGACATGTTAGTGAACACAGGAGACCAGGTTCTGGACTTTAAAGTGATATGTTGGTGAACACAGGAGACCAGGTTCTGGACTTTAAAGTGATATGTTGGTGAACCCAGGAGACCAGGTTCTGGACTTTAAAGTGACATGTTGGTGAACCCAGGAGACCATGTTCTGGACTTTAAAGTGACATGTTGGTGAACACAGGAGACCAGGTTCTGGACTTTAAAGTGACATGTTGGTGAACACAGGAGACCAGGTTCTGGACTTTAAAGTGATATGTTGGTGAACCCAGGAGACCAGGTTCTGGACTTTAAAGTGATATGTTGTCCCAGTCATGCCTGATAGAGGATTTCAGTTGCTCAACAGTTCAGGGTCTCCTTTGTCATGTTTTTAATGTTTTCAATGGGGGACGAGTCAGGACTGCAGGCAGGCCAGTTCAGCACCTGGACTCTTCTGCTACAGAGCCAGCTTCTTTGTTGTTGAGAATTTTATTGTATTTCTCTCTAGACTTCATGAACACTGTGGGACTTCTGCACATTCTCCGTGTGTCTGCTGTAACAACGAGCTGTAAAGTGAACATTCACCATTTAAACTCTAAACCGTCTGCACAGAGCCGAGCAGAGGGCGTTAACATTCTTCAAATTCCAAGACCTTGATAAATCCTGACCCTGCAGAGTCCTGCTCAGTTTCATCAGTAGGTGGCGTTCAAGCCATGAAATGAAGTTTAGCCATGATATGAAGTTTAATTCTAATGTAGTGAGACATGTCGACAGAAACAGCAGCATGGATAGATTTAATCCCAGTGACTGATTCAGTTTCAAGCTGTAGTGTTTCCCTCACTTGAGTATTATATTATAAGTTCAGATAAAACAGGGACATTTGAGAGAAACATTAAACACTTTACTCTGAAACATCCTCTCCATCAAACACAGTTTTTATCTTTGCTGTATTTTCCTTTTTGCATGTTTGCAGCATAAATCTTCATCCAGTCCAAAGATCTTCTATGAAATAAAACCTCTGATGTTTTTCTGAACACAGAATCCTGTAACACACTTTAAGACATGAGACATATTAATGTCTAATGATTAATTATTAGATTATCAGGTGTTTTATGAGGCTGTTTATTCTTTAACCTTGAACACCTGACTCAAAGAAACACAAATAAAACCTCCTCACCTTTAACATTTGGACTTCTATCTTTAACATCCGAGCATGTGTTTGTTCTTATCTTTAATATCTGTGTTTTATTAGACAGTTTAATAACAGTTTAATCTACTTTTATCACTTTATCATTTTCAAAGATTTTCTGTTTACTGTTGGGTTTTTCTGTGTTATTATTTTCAGTTGTTCCTCTTTTATCCTGACACTCTTCCTGTTTTATTCCTATACTGATGTGTGTTTCATTGTTGGGTTCATGTTTTGTTATTATTGTTAAATACTTTTTTAATAATACGTCTTCAGTGTGACTGGATCTGTTCACCATTGAGTCATCTTTTTTACTTAATTCAGTGATGAACACATCTTCTGTCTGTCTGTCTGTCTGTCTGTCTGTCTGTCTGTCTGTCTGTCTGTCTGTCTGTCTGTCATAAATAAAGGTCATGCATTCACAACATTTTGTTCAAACCTGCTTTAAAGTATGAATTAAAAAACTGTATTAATCTTTGAAAGCAGGTTGTTCCTCTCTTTAAGGATCACTTCCTTCATGGTGGTATGTTTCTGGTCTTTCCTGTTCTACAGACTCTTCATGCGTCCGGCATCATGTGTGTTATTGTTTGAATAAACAGAAGCTCGGCTCATTATCACACGAGGTAAGTTTCCGTTCAGGAGCCATAAAGCTGAAGGAATCTTCCTCTTGCTTTTAGTGCTCCACTCCATAAAGTCGGAGGATAAAAGAAGCTCCTGACTGGATTCATTTACTCACACACGTGCAGATCAGTCACTGCTGCACGTTTATTCATTCAACAGGTTTTCACTTCAGACTGAACTCTCTGTGTTTAAAGAAAACCTCACAGAGAGATTAAAACATGTCACAGTCACACCATTTCAAAAACAGACAAATTCACAGATAAAAATAAACTCAGTGAATTTATATCAGCTAAGAATGTCTAACCAGATCACTTTCCAACATTTCTACACATTAATAATGTTTAACATTGAATGTTTTTATATTCAATAAGTCATAAATGTATCCCTCATAAAAAGCTCCTGAAATATCTGCTCTGAATTCTTTAAAGTTCATGGAGCTGCAGATGATTGATGGAGTTGTTATTGTGAAAAGAGTTGCCAAATACAGAGCCCAACCCTCAACCCACCCACCCACCCACACACACACACACACACACACACACACACACACACACACACACACACACACACACACACACACACATATGCACAGTGGTATTTCCTCTGTTTACATCAGGTCTACAGGAGGGCAGAATTATGTAGGTCACCTCTCTTGGCAGGTCAGCGATCATGAAAAACAGCATAAATCTGAACTCCCATGATGCATTGGGGTGTTCACTCTTTAATGCGTGCATGGCTTTTTTTCTCATGACTTTATGAGTCTGAAGGAGATTTCAGGGAGGAACTCAAGCTTCTGGATTGTTCTCTGCGTGACACGTAACACATTCCCCCTCCTCTCCTCCTTAGCTCCCTCTGCACCTCTGCTCCCTCTGCTCCATGTGGGATTATAAACTCTGTCTGTGCATGCATGCAGCTTCTTCTGGGATTATAATCTGCCATTTAAAGAAGTTATACTGATGAATGAAGAGTGTTGCTCTCTACTGGGCTCTGAGCTCGCAGGCGGCCCCGCCCTCCTCTCCTTCATAACACAGCAGTGACTCACATCCTAGGCTTCTTATTCTCTGAGGCCCCAACAGTCACATGACGATGAGACACACACCACAGACACAGTTTTCAAATACTGTGGATTGTTCTCGACACCTTCTGCACGAGTGCAGGGAGTGGAAAAGTACTGAAGGTGAAGCAGCTCGATCCTCAGACCTCAACTATTTATTTACTATAACACAGAGACCAGAGACATAGCAGAGGACAGACCAGAGACAGAGCAGAGGACAGACCAGAGACAGAGCAGAGGACAGACCAGAGACAGAGCAGAGGACAGACCAGAGACAGAGCAGAGGACAGACCAGAGACATAGCAGAGAACATACCAGAGACAGAGCAGAGGACAGACCAGAGACAGAGCAGAGGACAGACCAGAGACAGAGCAGAGGACAGACCAGAGACATAGCAGAGAACAGACCAGAGACAGAGCAGAGAACAGACCAGAGACAGAGCAGAGGACAGACCAGAGACAGAGCAGAGGACAGACCAGAGACATAGCAGAGGACAGACCAGAGACATAGCAGAGAACAGACCAGAGACAGAGCAGAGGACAGACCAGAGACATAGCAGAGGACAGACCAGAGACATAGCAGAGGACAGACCAGAGACAGAGCAGAGGACAGACCAGAGACAGAGCAGAGGACAGACCAGAGACATAGCAGAGAACAGACCAGAGACAGAGCAGAGGACAGACCAGAGACATAGCAGAGAACAGACCAGAGACAGAGCAGAGGACAGACCAGAGACAGAGCAGAGGACAGACCAGAGACAGAGCAGAGGACAGACCAGAGACAGAGCAGAGGACAGACCAGAGACATAGCAGAGGACAGACCAGAGACATAGCAGAGGACAGACCAGAGACAGAGCAGAGGACAGACCAGAGACATAGCAGAGGACAGACCAGAGACAGAGCAGAGGACAGACCAGAGACATAGCAGAGAACAGACCAGAGACAGAGCAGAGGACAGAACAGAGACAGAGCAGAGGACAGACCAGAGACAGAGCAGAGAACAGACCAGAGACAGAGCAGAGGACAGACCAGAGACATAGCAGAGGACAGACCAGAGACATAGCAGAGGACAGACCAGAGACAGAGCAGAGGACAGACCAGAGACAGAGCAGAGGACAGACCAGAGACATAGCAGAGGACAGACCAGAGACAGAGCAGAGGACAGACCAGAGACAGAGCAGAGGACAGACCAGAGACATAGCAGAGAACAGACCAGAGACAGAGCAGAGGACAGACCAGAGACAGAGCAGAGGACAGACCAGAGACAGAGCAGAGGACAGACCAGAGACAGAGCAGAGGACAGACCAGAGACAGAGCAGAGGACAGAGCAGAGACAGAGCAGAGGACAGACCAGAGACATAGCAGAGGACAGACCAGAGACAGAGCAGAGGACAGAGCAGAGAACAGACCAGAGGACAGAGCAGAGACAGAGCAGAGGACAGACCAGAGACAGAGCAGAGGACAGAGCAGAGGACAGAGCAGAAGACAGAGCAGAGGACAGACCAGAGACATAGCAGAGGACAGACCAGAGACATAGCAGAGGACAGACCAGAGACATAGCAGAGGACAGACCAGAGACATAGCAGAGGACAGACCAGAGACATAGCAGAGGACAGACCAGAGACAGAGCAGAGGAAAGAGCAGAGACAGAGCAGAGGACAGACCAGAGACAGAGCAGAGGATAGACCAGAGGACAGAGCAGAGGACAGAGCAGAGACAGAGCAGAGGACAGACCAGAGACAGAGCAGAGGACAGACCAGAGACAGAGCAGAGGACAGAGCAGAGACAGAGCAGAGGACATAGCAGAGACAGAGCAGAGGACAGACCAGAGACAGAGCAGAGGACATAGCAGAGACAGAGCAGAGGACAGAGCAGTGGACAGAGCAGAGGACAGAGCAGAGGACAGAGCAGAGACAGAGCAGAGGACAGAGCAGAGGACAGAGCAGAGGACAGACCAGAGACAGAGCAGAGGACAGACCAGAGACAGAGCAGAGGACAGAGCAGAGGACAGATTAGAGGACAGAGCAGAGGACAGAGCAGAGGACAGAGCAGTGGACAGAGCAGAGACAGAGCAGAGGACAGAGCAGAGGACAGAGCAGAGGACAGAGCAGAGGACAGACCAGAGGACAGTTCAGAGGACAGAACACGGTGCTGCACTGAGAAAGTTCTATAATTTATTAAAGGTGAAGCAGTGTAAAAATGAGCTACAAGGCAGCTAACGCAGGAGTCCCAAAAAACTGCAGTTCCTCTTGTGTCCGCTAGAGGCTGTCTCCAAACACGAGTCAGCTTCCAGAGAGCGCGTGGTTATTTTGCAGACCACGTCTTTAGCAGAAACCGCGTTCCTGTTAAACCTGCTGGTGTTGGAGTCTGGACCTGTTTGTGTTGGGTCTCCTGTTTGTTTGTTCTCTCATTGTAACTTCAGCCCTGCAGGCCGCTACACTAGATCAGCTTGTTGTGATGCGTGAACACAGCATGTGTTGTTAATGCATGTGCACGGCTGTCCGTCCTGCGAGGCCTGACCCACTCCGTGACAGGGTGTGGACTCTGAAGGTGTGTTTTTGCAGAAAGAATGACACA